>NC_092276.1:6360781-6570781 GCF_036320965.1 Panulirus ornatus
TATATATATATATATATATATATATATATATATATATATATATATATATATATATATATATATATATATATATATATTTTCTTTCTTTCAAACTATTCGCCATTTCCCGCATTAGCGAGGTAGCGTTAAGAACAGAGGACTGGGCCTTTGAGGGAATACCCTCACCTGGCGCAATTCTCTGTTCCCTCTTTTGGAAAATTAAAAAAAAAACGAGAGGGGAGGATTTCCAGCCCCCCGCTCGCCTTCTACGACACACAGGGAATACGTGGGAAGTATTCTTTCTCCCCTATCCCCAGGGAAAATATATATATATATATATATATATATATATATATATATATATATATATATATATATATATATATTATTATTATTATTAATTTATCTATTGTACTTTGTCGCTGTCTCCCGCGTTAGCGAGGTACTGCAAGGAAACAGACAAAAGAATGGCCAAACTCACCCACATACACATATGTATACATACACGCACATATACATACCTATACATTTCAACGTATACATACATATACATACACAGACATATATATATATATATACATACACAGACATATACATGTATACACGTACATATTCATACTTGCTGCCCTCATCCATTCCTCTCGCCACTCTGCCACACATGAAATAGCACCCCGCTCTCACCGCGCGAGATAGCGCTAGGAAAAGACAACAAAAGCCACATAATTTCACACACACTAGCTATCATGTGTAATGCACCGAAAACACAGCTCCCTTTCCACATCTAGGCCCCACAAAACTTTCCATAGTTTACCCTAGACGCTTCACATGCCCTGGTTCAATCCATTGACAGCAAGTCGACCCCGGTATACCACATCGTTCCAATTCACTCTATTCCTTTCATCCTCCTGCATGATCAGGCCACAATCACTCAAAATCTTTTTCACACCGTCCTTCCACCTCTAATTTGGTCTCCCACTTCTCGTTCCCTCCACCTCTGACACATATCCTCTTTGTCAATCTTTCCTCACTCATTCTCTCCATGTGACCAAACCATTACAATACACCCTCATCTGTTCTCTCAGTCACACTCTTTTCATTACCACACATTTCTCTTACCCTTTCATTACTCACTCGATCAACTAAAAGATTCTTGGTTTCAATGGGAGGTTTGGGTTCAACTCCATAAAATGATTTCTTTGCTAACTTAAGGGATTTATCAATGAAAGTTAAGTTAGCAAAGAAATATTTTATAATCATAGAGTTCTCCCTTTTAATAATAATCTTACTTTACTTCCCACGTTGCTTAATTCTTTTGATGCAAATGCTGTCTTCAGCAACAATAATACTATAAAGAGTATCTCAATCAGAAACTCACCAGAAAATTCTCCTGGGTGCATCTATAAAGTGCCATGTAGAAATTGTGATAAGTTTTATGTTGGGCAGACTGGTAAGGATCTATCTGTTAGACTTAAGCAACATAAATGCAGTATAAGAACACAAGAATCAAATGCCTTGTTTAATCACATTAAAAACTACGATCATTGTACTGACTGGAGTAGTACCATCTCAGAATTATCACTGAATCTTCTATCATTAAATACAAAAAGAATCATAAACTTAATAATAGTGAAGGTCTATACAAATTGGATAGCTTCATTGATAAAATATGTAAACAATTCTCCTTCTTATCCACATAAGTTTATGACACGCTCGTTGTTTGTCTCGGACAATCACGTGTACCAAATGGCGTCCTAGCTACGTCTCTTAGCTTAATGTGATTATCACACAAAAGTGCACTTGGGAACTTATCGTGTTTCATTTTCCCCGTGGACTCATAGGAATATACTTGATCCCGCGCAAAATTGTGATCCTTTCCAATATATATATATATATATATATATATATATATATATATATATATATATATATATATATATATATATATATATATATTCTTTTTTTTATACTTTGTCGCTGTCTCCCGCGTTTGCGAGGTAGCGCAAGGATACAGACGAAAGAAATGGCCCAACCCCCCCATACACATGTACATACACACGTCCACACACGCAAATATACATACCTACACAGCTTTCCATGGTTTACCCCGGACGCTTCACATGCCTTGATTCAATCCACTGACAGCACGTCAACCCCTGTATACCACATCGCTCCAATTCACTCTATTCCTTGCCCTCCTTTCACCCTCCTGCATGTTCAGGCCCCGATCACACAAAATCCTTTTCACTCCATCTTTCCACCTCCAATTTGGTCTCCCTCTTCTCCTCGTTCCCTCCACCTCCGACACATATATCCTCTTGGTCAATCTTTCCTCACTCATTCTCTCCATGTGCCCAAACCATTTCAAAACACCCTCTTCTGCTCTCTCAACCACGCTCTTTTTATTTCCACACATCTCTCTTACCCTTACGTTACTTACTCGATCAAACCACCTCACACCACACATTGTCCTCAAACATCTCATTTCCAGCACATCCATCCTCCTGCGCACAACTCTATCCATAGCCCACGCCTCGCAACCATACAACATTGTTGGAACTACTATTCCTTCAAACATACCCATTTTTGCTTTCCGGGATAATGTTCTCGACTTCCACACATTTTTCAAGGCTCCCAAAATTTTCGCCCCCTCCCCCACCCTATGATCCACTTCCGCTTCCATGGTTCCATCCGCTGACAGATCCACTCCCAGATATCTAAAACACTTCACTTCCTCCAGTTTTTCTCCATTCAAACTCACCTCCCAATTGACTTGACCCTCAACCCTACTGTACCTAATAACCTTGCTCTTATTCACATTTACTCTTAACTTTCTTCTTCCACACACTTTACCAAACTCCGTCACCAGCTTCTGCAGTTTCTCACATGAATCCGCCACCAGCGCTGTATCATCAGCGAACAACAACTGACTCACTTCCCAAGCTCTCTCATCCCCAACAGACTTCATACTTGCCCCTCTTTCCAAGACTCTTGCATTTACCTCCCTAACAACCCCATCCATAAACAAATTAAACAACCATGGAGACATCACACACCCCTGCCGCAAACCTACATTCACTGAGAACCAATCACTTTCCTCTCTTCCTACACGTACACATGCCTTACATCCTCGATAAAAACTTTTCACTGCTTCTAACAACTTGCCTCCCACACCATATATTCTTAGTACCTTCCACAGAGCATCTCTATCAACTCTATCATATGCCTTCTCCAGATCCATAAATGCTACATACAAATCCATTTGCTTTTCTAAGTATTTCTCACATACATTCTTCAAAGCAAACACCTGATCCACACATCCTCTACCACTTCTGAAACCACACTGCTCTTCCCCAATCTGATGCTCTGTACATGCCTTCACCCTCTCAATCAATACCCTTCCATATAATTTACCAGGAATACTCAACAAACTTATACCTCTGTAATTTGAGCACTCACTCTTATCCCCTTTGCCTTTGTACAATGGCACTATGAGTCCACGGGGAAAATGAAACACGAAAAGTTCCCAAGTGCACTTTCGTGTAATAATCACATCATCAGGGGAGACACAAAAGAGAAATATAACAGTCAGTTGATATACATCAAAGAGACGAAGCTAGGACTCTATTTGGATGGCATTGCAGTGGAATTTATTAAAAAAGGGGGTGACTGTATTATTGACTGGTTGGTAAGGTTATTTAATGTATGTATGACTCATGGTGAGGTGCCTGAGGATTGGCGGAATGCGTGCAGAGTGCCATTGTACAAAGGCAAAGGGGATAAGAGTGAGTGCTCAAATTACAGAGGTATAAGTTTGTTGAGTATTCCTGGTAAATTATATGGAAGGGTATTGATTGAGAGGGTGAAGGCATGTACAGAGCATCAGATTGGGGAAGAGCAGTGTGGTTTCAGAAGTGGTAGAGGATGTGTGGATCAGGTGTTTGCTTTGAAGAATGTATGCGAGAAATACTTAGAAAAGCAAATGGATTTGTATGTAGCATTTATGGATCTGGAGAAGGCATATGATAGAGTTGATAGAGATGCTCTGTGGAAGGTACTAAGAATATATGGTGTGGGAGGCAAGTTGTTAGAAGCAGTGAAAAGTTTTTATCGAGGATGTAAGGCATGTGTACGTGTAGGAAGAGAGGAAAGTGATTGGTTCTCAGTGAATGTAGGTTTGCGGCAGGGGTGTGTGATGTCTCCATGGTTGTTTAATTTGTTTATGGATGGGGTTGTTAGGGAGGTGAATGCAAGAGTTTTGGAAAGAGGGGCAAGTATGAAGTCTGTTGGGGAGGAGAGAGCTTGGGAAGTGAGTCAGTTGTTGTTCGCTGATGATACAGCGCTGGTGGCTGATTCATGTGAGAAACTGCAGAAGCTGGTGACTGAGTTTGGTAAAGTGTGTGAAAGAAGAAAGTTAAGAGTAAATGTGAATAAGAGCAAGGTTATTAGGTACAGTAGGGTTGAGGGTCAAGTCAATTGGGAGGTAAGTTTGAATGGAGAAAAACTGGAGAAAGTAAAGTGTTTTAGATAAAGTCAATTGGGAGGTAAGTTTGAATGGAGAAAAACTGGAGGAAGTAAAGTGTTTTAGATATCTGGGAGTGGATCTGGCAGCGGATGGAACCATGGAAGCGGAAGTGGATCATAGGGTGGGGGAGGGGGCGAAAATTCTGGGAGCCTTGAAGAATGTGTGGAAGTCGAGAACATTATCTGGGAAAGCAAAAATGGGTATGTTTGAAGGAATAGTGGTTCCAACAATGTTGTATGGTTGCGAGGCGTGGGCTATGGATAGAGTTGTGCGCAGGAGGGTGGATGTGCTGGAAATGAGATGTTTGAGGACAATGTGTGGTGTGATGTGGTTTGATCGAGTAAGTAACGTAAGGGTAAGAGAGATGTGTGGAAATAAAAAGAGCGTGGTTGAGAGAGCAGAAGAGGGTGTTTTGAAATGGTTTGGGCACATGGAGAGAATGAGTGAGGAAAGATTGACCAAGAGGATATATGTGTCGGAGGTGGAGGGAACGAGTGAGAAGTGGGAGACCAATTGGAGGTGGAAAGATGGAGAGAAAAAGATTTTGTGTGATCGGGCCTGAGCATACAGGAGGGTGAAAGGAGGGCAAGGAATAGAGTGAATTGGATCGCTGTGGTATACCGGGTTGACGTGCTGTCAGTGGATTGAATCAGGGCATGTGAAGCGTCTGGTGTAAACCATGGAAAGCTGTAATAGGTATGTATATTTGCGTGTGTGGACGTATGTATATACATGTGTATGGGGGTGGGTTGGGCCATTTCTTTCGTCTGTTTCCTTGCGCTACCTCGCAAACGCGGAGACAGCGAAAAAAAAAAAAAAAAAAAAAAAAAATATTATATATAAAAATATATATATATATATTATAAATATAAGTAAGAGGGGTTACAACTTTCAGTTCTTTATGTCTCCCAGAATTTTCTGATGTCTTTACCTCTGACCAGAAAATACAGCGCTTGTTAATAACGTCGTGCTCAAAGGGTTAAGACGACTGTAAGAAGCGATGTTGTCCGTATAAAGTGGTAGTGTTTGTTACGTGGCAATGTTTTTGATAATGAGACAGGGTAGGGGAAGGCTGAGAAGGACATGACGTCATTTCAATAAATAATCAGCAGTGACGTAAAAGGTGACGTCAGGCTTGTGTTTAAGGTGTGCTGGTGTTCTCATCATCATCAAGGAAGCGTCACCTAACATTATCATCCCGTGCATTTCGTTTCTCACGGAAAAAATCTCATCATGAAAAAAAAAAAAAAAAAAACGTAAAAACTAAGTGGTCAATATTTTCAAAACTTCCTGGGGCCAGAGATTTTACCGGATGTGCAATACACATCTATGGCGCAAAATCAGTTGATCTAGCGAGACAAACAACCTTTGGCTGTGGCTGAGCAATTGATGATGGGGAAGGGGTGTATGTGTGTGTGTGTTATGGTAGTCACTGCTAGAACGGGTAATGTGTGTTTACACGGCCAGCAGCCTGACTTGCATGGCCAACCACTTAGTATATTTTTCCTCTATCTTCCATATCCAATTTGGTCTCCCCCCCTCTCCTTGCCTCCTCCTCTTGTAACACCATACCCTCTCGATCGATCTTTCCTCACTCCCTCCATATCCTCAAACCATTTCAATGCACCCTTTTCGTGTCTCTCACCCATACTCTTATTACCACACATCTCTCTTACCCTTTCACTGCTTACTCGATCAAACCACCTCACACTGGTCCTGGCTCAACCCTGCTGAACACACACATATATATTGAGTATTCCCTGGTAAATTATACGGAGGGATTGATTAAGAAGGTAAAGGCATGTACAGAGCATCAAATTAGGGAAAAGCATGTGGTTTCAGAATTGGTACAGGATGTTGAATCAGGTGTTTGCTTTGAAGAATGTGTCTAAGAAATACTTGGAAAAACAGATGGGTCTGTATGCAGCATTTTATGGATCTGGAAAAGGCATATGATAGGGTTGATAGAGATGCTTTGTGGATGGATTTAAGTAGTAAATGATGAGAAAGGTAAGTTGCCAGAAACGGAAAAGTTTTTACCAAAGATGTAAGGCAATGTGTACGTGCAGGAAGAGGGCAAAGTTATTGGTTCCTAGTGAATGTCGTTTGCGCAGGGGTGTGTGATGTCTCCAAGGTTGTTTAATTTGTTATGGATGGGGTTGTTGGGGAGGTGAAAACGCAAGAGTTTTGGAGAGAGGGCAAATATACATTCTGTTCTGTACGAGAGGGCTTGGGAAGTGAGTGGGAATTGTTGTTCGCTGATGATACAGCGCTGGTGGTTGATTTGGGTGAGAAACTGCGATGGTGGCTGAGTTTGGTAAAGTGTGGTGAGAGGAGAAAGTTGAGAGCAAATGTGAAAAAGCAAGGTTATCAAGTTCAGCAGGTCTGAGTGACAACTTAATTGGAGGTAGTTTGAACGGAGAAAAACTGAGAAGTGAAGTGCTTTAGATATCTGGGAGTGGAACCACTCAAGCGAAAGTGAGTCACAGGGTGGGGTTGGGGGCTAAGGATTCCGAAAGCGTTGACGAATGTATGGAAAGGCCGTAGAACGTCATCTCGGAGAGCAAAATTGGGTACGATGAAAGGAATAGTGATTCCAACAATGTTATAAGATTGAGAGGCATGGGCTATAGATAGGGTTGTACGGAAGAGGGTGGATGTGTTGGAAATGAAATGCTGGGGACAATATATGGTGTGAGGGTTTTGATCGAGTAAGAAATGAAAGGTAAGAGAGATGTGTGTAATAAAAAGAGTGGTCAAGAGAGCAGAAGACGGTGTGTTTGAAAAGGTTGAACACATGGAGAGAACGAATGAAGGAAAGATTGATCAAACTGAGGTGAAGGATGAGTGAAAAAGATTTTGAGCGATCGGGGCTTGAAACATATAGTAGGGTGAAAGGCGTGCATGGTTTCCATGGTTTACCCTCCAGATGCATCACATGCCCTGGTTCGATCCAGTGACAGCACGTCGACCCCGGTATACCACATCGTTCCAATTCACTCTATTCCTTACACGCTTTTCAACCTCCTGCATGTTCAGGCCCCGATCGCACAACATCTTTTTCACTCCAACCTTTCCCACCTCCAATTTGGTCTCCCACTTCTTGTTTTCCCTCCACCTCTGACACATATAATCTTCTTTGTCAATCTTTCCTCACCTTCCTCTCCATGTGACCAAAACCATTTCCAAACTCCCTCTTCTGCTCTCTCAACTCACTATTTTATTACCACACATCTCTCTTATTTCATTACTTACTCGATCAAAACCACCTCACACTATATATTGTCAATCATCTCATTTCCAACACATCCACCCCTCCTCCGCACAACTCTATCTGCCAGCCCATTGCCTCAAAAGCATATAATACTGTTGGAACCACTATTCATTCAAACACCCAATTTTGCTTTCCGTGATAAATGTCCTCGCCTTCCACACAATTTCAAACGCCATCAGAACTTTCGCTCCCTCCCCCACCCTGTGACTCACTTCGCTTCCATGGTTCCATATATAATAAACGCCCATACATGCACATTAATACATACACAGACATGTACATATATACACGTGTACATGTTCAATACTTGCTTGCCTTCACCACTTCCTGGCGCCACCCCGCCCCACAGAAACAGCATCGCCACCCCCTGGTCGTAAGCGCCAGGAAAACAGACAAAAGGGCCACATTGTTCACACTCAGTCTTTAGCTGTCATGTTTATTGCACACCGAAACCACAGCTCCCTCTCCACATCCAGGTCCCCATAGACCTTTCCCATGGTTTACCCCATATGTTTCACCTGCCCTGTTTCAGTCCATTGACAGCACGACGAACCCCGGTATACCGCATCATTCCAATTCGCTATATTCCTGCACGCCTTTCACCCTCCTGTATGTTCAGGCCCCGATCGCTCATAATCTTTTTCACTTCATCCTTCCACCACCAATTTGGTCTCACGCATCTCCTTGTTCCCTCCACGTCTGACACACACACACACACATATATATAAATATATATATATATATATATATATATATAATATATATATATATATATATATAAAATATCATATCCTCGATTAAAAAACTTTTCACTGCTTCAACAACTTGCCTCCCCACACCATACATTCTTAATACCTTCCACAGAGGATCTTATCAACTCTATCATATGCCTTCTCCAGATCCATAAATGCTACATACAAATCCATTGCTTTCCTAAGTATTTCTCACATACATTCTTCAAAGCAAAAACCTGATCCACACATCCTCTACCCACTTCTGAAACCCACACTGCCTCTTCCCAATCGATGCTCTGTACAATGCCTGTACAGAAGAGAAGAGAGGAAAGTGATTGGTTTCTCAGTGAATGTAGTTTGCGGCAGGGGTAGTGTATGTTCTCCATGGTTGTTTAATTTGTTTATGGATGGGTTGTTAGGGTAGTGAATGCAGAGTTTTGGAAAGAGGGGCAAGTATGAAGTCTGTTGTGGATGAGAGAGCTTGGGAAGTGAGTCAGTTGTTGTTCGCTGATGATACAGCGCTGGTGGCGGATTCATGTGAGAAACTGCAGAAGCTGGTGACGGAGTTTGGTAAAGTGTGTGGAAGAAGAAAGTTAAGAGTAAATGTGAATAAGAGCAAGGTTATTAGGTACAGTAGGGTTGAGGGTCAAGTCAATTGGGAGGTGAGTTTGAATGGAGAAAAACTGGAGGAAGTGAAGTGTTTTAGATATCTGGGAGTGGATCTGTCAGCGGATGGAACCATGGAAGCGGAAGTGGATCATAGGGTAGGGGAGGGGGCGAAAATTTTGGGAGCCTTGAAAAATGTGTGGAAGTCGAGAACATTATCCCGGAAAGCAAAAATGGGTATGTTTGAAGGAATAGTAGTTCCAACAATGTTGTATGGTTGCGAGGCGTGGGCTATGGATAGAGTTGTGCGCAGGAGGATGGATGTGCTGGAAATGAGATGTTTGAGGACAATGTGTGGTGTGAGGTGGTTTGATCGAGTAAGTAACGTAAGGGTAAGAGAGATGTGTGGAAATAAAAAGAGCGTGGTTGAGAGAGCAGAAGAGGGTGTTTTGAAATGGTTTGGGCACATGGAGAGAATGAGTGAGGAAAGATTGACCAAGAGGATATATGTGTCGGAGGTGGAGGGAACGAGGAGAAGAGGGAGACCAAATTGGAGGTGGAAAGATGGAGTGAAAAGGATTTTGTGTGATCGGGGCCTGAACATGCAGGAGGGTGAAAGGAGGGCAAGGAATAGAGTGAATTGGAGCGATGTGGTATACAGGGGTTGACGTGCTGTCAGTGGATTGAATCAAGGGCATGTGAAGCGTCGGGGTAAACCAAGGAAAGCTGTGTAGGTATGTATATTTGCGTGTGTGGACGTGTGTATGTACATGTGTATGGGGGGGGGTTGGGCCATTTCTTTCGTCTGTTTCCTTGCGCTACCTCGCAAACGCGGGAGACAGCGACAAAAAAAAATGAAAAAAAAAAAAAAATATATATATATATATATATATATATATATATATATATAAGTAAGAGGGGTTACAACTTTCAGTTCTTTATGTCTCCCAGAATTTTCTGATGTCTTTAACCTCTGACCAGAAAATACAGCGCTTGTTAATAACGTCGTGCTCAAAGGGTTAAGACGACTTGTAAGAGCGATGTTGTCCGTATAAAGTGGTAGTGTTGTTACGTGGCAATGTTTTGATAATGAGACAGGGTAGGGGAAGGCTGAGAAGGACATGACGTCATTTCAATAATATCAGCAGTGACGTAAAAGGTGACGTCAGGGCTTGTGTTAGGGTGTGCTGGTGTTCTCATCATCATCAAGGAAGCGTCACCTAACATTATCATCCCGTGCATTTCTGTTTCTCACGGAAAAAATCTCGTGAAAAAAAAAAAAAAAAAAAAAAACGTAAAAACTAAGTGGTCAATATTTTCAAACTTCCTGGCGCCAGAGTTTTACCGGATGTGCAATACACATCTTTGGCGCAAAATCAGTTGATCTAGCGAGACAAACAACCTTTGGCTGTGGCTGAGCAATTGATGATGGGGATGGGGTGTATGTGTGTGTGTGTTATGGTAGTCACTGCTAGAACGGGTAATGGTGTTTACACGGCCAGCAGCCTGACTTGCATGGCCAGACCACTTAGTATATTTTTCTCTCTATCTTTCCATCTCCAATTTGGTCTCCCCCTTCTCCTTGCCTCCTCCTCTTGTAACACACATACCCTCTCGATCGATCTTTCCTCACTCCTCTCCATATCCTCAAACCATTTCAATGCACCCTTTTCGTGTCTCTCACCCATACTCTTTATTACCACACATCTCTCTTACCCTTTCACTGCTTACTCGATCAAACCACCTCACACCTGTCCTGGCTCAACCCTGCTGAACACACACATATATATTGAGTATTCCTGGTAAATTATACGGGAGGGTATTGATTAAGAAGGTAAAGGCATGTACAGAGCATCAGATTAGGGAAAAGCAGTGTGGTTTCAGAATTGGTACAGGATGTGTGAATCAGGTGTTTGCTTTGAAGAATGTGTCTAAGAAATACTTGGAAAAACAGATGGGTCTGTATGCAGCATTTATGGATCTGGAAAAGGCATATGATAGGGTTGATAGAGATGCTTTGTGGATGGATTTAAGAGTATATGATGAGAAAGGTAAGTTGCCAGAAACGGTGAAAAGTTTTTACCAAAGATGTAAGGCATGTGTACGTGCAGGAAGAGGGCAAAGTTATTGGTTCCTAGTGAATGTCGGTTTGCGGCAGGGGTGTGTGATGTCTCCAAGGTTGTTTAATTTGTTTATGGATGGGGTTGTTGGGGAGGTGAACGCAAGAGTTTTGGAGAGAGGTGCAAATATACATTCTGTTCTGTACGAGAGGGCTTGGGAAGTGAGTCAATTGTTGTTCGCTGATGATACAGCGCTGGTGGTTGATTTGGGTGAGAAACTGCAGATGGTGGCTGAGTTTGGTAAAGTGTGTGAGAGGAGAAAGTTGAGAGCAAATGTGAATAAGAGCAAGGTTATCAAGTTCAGCAGGTCTGAGTGACAACTTAATTGGGAGGTAGGTTTGAACGGAGAAAAACTGGAGGAAGTGAAGTGCTTTAGATATCTGGGAGTGGAACCACTCAAGCGAAAGTGAGTCACAGGGTGGGGGTTGGGGGCTAAGGTTCCGAAAGCGTTGACGAATGTATGGAAGGCGAGAACGTCATCTCGGAGAGCAAAATTGGGTACGATGAAAGGAATAGTGATTCCAACAATGTTATAAGATTGAGAGGCATGGGCTATAGATAGGGTTGTACGGAAGAGGGTGGATGTGTTGGAAATGAAATGTCTGGGGACAATATATGGTGTGAGGTGGTTTGATCGAGTAAGAAATGAAAGGGTAAGAGAGATGTGTGGTAATAAAAAGAGTGGTCGAGAGAGCAGAAGACGGTGTGTTGAAAAGGTTTGAACACATGGAGAGAACGAATGAGGAAAGATTGATCAAACTGGAGGTGGAAGGATGGAGTGAAAAAGATTTTGAGCGATCGGGGCTTGAACATAGAGGAGGGTGAAAGGCGTGCATGGTTTCCATGGTTTACTCCAGATGCTTCACATGCCCTGGTTCGATCCAGTGACAGCACGTCGACCCCGGTATACCACATCGTTCCAATTCACTCTATTCCTTACACGCTTTTCAACCTCCTGCATGTTCAGGCCCCGATCGCACAACATCTTTTTCACTCCATCTTTCCACCTCCAATTTGGTCTCCCACTTCTTGTTCCCTCCACCTCTGACACATATATCTTCTTTGTCAATCTTTCCTCACTCATTCTCTCCATGTGACCAAACCATTTCCAAACTCCCTCTTCTGCTCTCTCAACCTCACTATTTTATTACTACACATCTCTCTTATTTCATTACTTACTCGATCAAACCACCTCACACTATATATTGTCAATCATCTCATTTCCAACACATCCACCCTCCTCCGCACAACTCTATCTGCAGCCCATGCCTCAAAAGCATATAATACTGTTGGAACCACTATTCATTCAAACACCCAATTTTGCTTTCCGTGATAAATGTCCTCGCCTTCCACACATTTTTCAACGCCATCAGAACTTTCGCTCCCTCCCCCACCCTGTGACTCACTTTCGCTTCCATGGTTCCATATATATAAACGCCCATACATGCACATATACATACACAGACATGTACATATATACACATGTACATGTTCATACTTGCTTGCCTTCATCCACTCCTGGCGCCACCCCGCCCCACAAGAAACAGCATCGCCACCCCCTGGGTCGTAGCGCCAGGAAAACAGACAAAAGGGCCACATTTGTTCACACTCAGTCTTTAGCTGTCATGTGTAATGCACCGAAACCACAGCTCCCTCTCCACATCCAGGTCCCATAGACCTTTCCATGGTTTACCCCATATGTTTCACCTGCCCTGTTTCAGTCCATTGACAGCACGTCGACCCCGGTATACCACATCATTCCAATTCGCTATATTCCTTGCACGCCTTTCACCCTCCTGTATGTTCAGGCCCCGATCGCTCATAATCTTTTTCACTTCATCCTTCCACCTCCAATTTGGTCTCTCGCATCTCCTTGTTCCCTCCACGTCTGACACACACACACACATATATATAAATATATATATATATATATATATATATATATATATATATATATATATATATATATATATATATCCTCGATTAAAAAAAACTTTTCACTGCTTCTAACAACTTGCCTCCCACACCATACATTCTTAATACCTTCCACAGAGGATCTCTGTCAACTCTATCATATGCCTTCTCCAGATCCATAAATGCTACATACAAATCCATTTGCTTTCCTAAGTATTTCTCACATACATTCTTCAAAGCAAAAACCTGATCCACACATCCTCTACCACTTCTGAAACCACACTGCTCTTCCCCAATCTGATGCTCTGTACATGCCTGTACAGAAGAGAAGAGAGGAAAGTGATTGGTTCTCAGTGAATGTAGGTTTGCGGCAGGGGTGTGTGATGTCTCCATGGTTGTTTAATTTGTTTATGGATGGGGTTGTTAGGGAGGTGAATGCAAGAGTTTTGGAAAGAGGGGCAAGTATGAAGTCTGTTGTGGATGAGAGAGCTTGGGAAGTGAGTCAGTTGTTGTTCGCTGATGACACAGCGCTGGTGGCTGATTCATGTGAGAAACTGCAGAAGCTGGTGACTGAGTTTGGTAAAGTGTGTGAAAGAAGAAAGTTAAGAGTAAATGTGAATAAGAGCAAGGTTATTAGGTACAGTAGGGTTGAGGGTCAAGTCAATTGGGAGGTAAGTTTGAATGGAGAAAAACTGGAGGAAGTAAAGTGTTTTAGATATCTGGGAGTGGATCTGGCAGCGGATGGAACCATGGAAGCGGAAGTGAATCATAGGTTGGGGGAGGGGGCGAAAATCCTGGGAGCCTTGAAGAATGTGTGGAAGTCGAGGACATTACCTCGGAAAGCAAAAATGGGTATGTTTGAAGGAATAGTGGTTCCAACAATGTTGTATGGTTGCGAGGCGTGGGCTATGGATAGAGCTGTGCGCAGGAGGGTGGATGTGCTGGAAATGAGATGTTTGAGGACAATGTGTGGTGCGAGGTGGTTTGATCGAGTAAGTCATGTAAGGGTAAGAGAGATGTGTGGAAATAAAAAGAGTGTGGTTGAGAGAGCAGAAGAGGGTGTTTTGAAATGGTTTGGGCACATGGAGAGAATGAGTGAGGAAAGATTGACCAAGAGGATATATGTGTCGGAGGTGGAGGGAACGAGGAGAAGTGGGAGACCAAATTGGAGGTGGAAAGATGGAGTGAAAAAGATTTTGAGTGATCGGGGCCTGAACATGCAGGAGGGTGAAAGGCGGGCAAGGAATAGAGTGAATTGGATCGATGTGGTATACCAGGGTTGACGTGCTGTCAGTGGATTGAATCAGGGCATGTGAAGCGTCTGGGGTAAACCATGGAAAGTTTTTTGGGGCCTGGATGTGGAAAGGGAGCTGTGGTTTCGGGCATTATTGCATGACAGCTAGAGACTGAGTGTGAACGAATGGGGCCTTTGTTGTCTTTTCCTAGCGCTACCTCGCACACATGAGGGGGGAGGGGGATGGTATTCCATGTGTGGCGAGGTGGCGATGGGAATGAATAAAGGCAGAGTGTGAATTGTGTGCATGAGTATATATGTATGTGTCTGTGTGCGTATATATATGTGTACATTGAGATGTATAGGTATGTATATTTGCGTGTGTGGACGTGTATGTATATACATGTGTATGGGGGTGGGTTGGGCCATTTCTTTCTTCTGTTTCCTTGCGCTACCTCGCAAACGCGGGAGACAGCGACAAAGCAAAATAGAAATATAATATATATATATATATATATATATATATATATTTCTTTCATACTATTCGTCATTTCCCGCGTTAGCGAGGTAGCGTTAAGAACAGAGGACTGGGCCTTTGAGGGAATATCCTCATCTGGCCCCCTTCTCTGTTCCTTCTTTGGGAAAAAAAAAAAACTATATATTATGTTGGACAGACTGGTAAGGATCTTTGTGTTAGACTTAAGCAACATAAATATAGTATAAGAACGGGACAAGGATCAAATGCCTTGTTTAATCACGTTAAAAACTATGATCAATGTAGTGACTAGAGTAATGCCATCTCAGTTATTAACTCTAACTTTATTACCACGAGAAATATCATTGAATCTTATATCATTAAATACACAAAGAATTATACCCTTAACATTAGTGATGGTCTATATAAATTAAATTACTTTATCGATAAAATTTGTAAAATAAGTTTATGAACACTCATTGTCTGTCTTGGACAATCGTTATATTTACCAAATGGCGTCCTAGCTACGTCTCTTCGTTGTATATCATCTGACGGTTTTATTTCTCTCTTGTGTCTCCCCTGATGATGTGATTATTACACGAAAGTGCACTTGGAAACTTATCGCCTTTCATTTTCCCCGTGAGTTCCACGAGAAAAATGAAACGCGTTAAGTTCCCAAGTGCGCTTTCGAGTAATAATCACATCATGTAGGCTGGGAGCAGGATTTCTCTAATGTGCATAGAACTGAATAAGACAGCATCTTTAGTGTTATTAATCTTCTTTCTTATGTTCTCTGATTTCCTGTTAATATTATTACTGTACTATTAGGTGGGTGTTAAAACACTAGCTGTCCACAGTTATCCACTTATCTCATTCAAGCTTTTGCCTTGCTTCTAGTATGTGACTAACACCACAACCATTGTTAGTTGTAGTGATCAGAAGAGACTACAGATATTAGAAGCCATTCACAATAGAGAGAGAAAGCCCCTGTCATCAACCTGCAGACAAACCTGACATACACCACCTCTCTGATGGTCCGCCAATAAGACGTAGAGGGTTGGGACACGTCACCGACCCACCACCATTGTTGGAGGGTAGGAGGAGCACCGCGCTCCTGGGTTACGAAGGTCACAACAATCAAACAAGACCAACTAGACCTCAGCTCCACATGAGAACAATAACGGTCTCGCTTGACCCTACTTAGTGTATTTACTGATGATGGACTTTCAATATTCCTACCTCATGTTATACTGCTCTAGTGTGTTTTGCCTCAAGTGTAAGTTTTTCTATATTTCTGTTTCCATGTGTTAGATTGTAACTCATACTACCCTCCATAATATTGTTAATTTGTTTCGCTTTTAGTGTTTTCCCTTACTTTATTGACGTGTTTTATCTGACTGTTTGTTCGTTATATTTACTAACGATTTGGATATGGGAATTACCAGCGACTTAAGTAAATTTGCATATGATGCAAATATAGCGGCCGTAACTGACTCAGATGACAAGTCAGTTAATTTGAAAAGGGACAAATAGATTATCAGAATGGGCGGGGGGGTACATGGAAAATGGAATTCAACATAGTTAAATGTAGAACACTTAGTGTGGGTAAAAACAGGAACACTAATTACAAACTGGACATTATCACGATTGGTAAAACACAATGCGAAAGAGATTTAGGGGTACTGGTGAGCAAGGATCTTATGCCACGGCAACAATGTAGCAAAATATGTAAGAAGGCTAAAAGGAAGTTAAGATTCATTAATAGGACAGATAGCGATACTCCAAGAGTGTTATTGCAACTTTATCTTGCGTTGGTGAGATCACATTTGGATTATGCGGTACAGTTTTGGGCTCCATATTATAGAGTTGATATAGATTGTTGGAGAAAGGACAAACACAAATGACGAAAATGATGCCTGGAATTATAAATCTCATTTATAAAGAAAGGTTAAAAAGACGGAATTTACACTCACTTAGAGGAGGAGGGTTGGAAGGGATAGGATTAAAGTATTTAAATGGGTGAAGGGAATTAATAAAGGTAACATGAATAAAGTTCTTAAAATGGCGCCACCGGATAGGACTAGAAATAATGGATTTAAATTGGAAAAAAGTAGATTCAAGTTGGATGTGGGTAAATATTGGTTCGGGAATAGGGTAGTGGATTTCTGGAGCAAGTTGCCAAGTACAGTAGTGGAAGCTAGGTCTTTAAACGAAGGTTCAGTTGGTTGGTTGCAGGATGGACAGACTTGGGGCCTGGTGTAGCATGGGCCAACAGGCCTCTTGCAGTGTCCTCACTCCTTATGTTCTTATATTTCGTTTGCGTTTTGATATCATATCCAAGTTTTGTGACGCCATTTTTTTTCTCTTTTTTTTTTAGACTGCTGATGATGCTGCCTCTGTGAGGGCGAAAGCTGGAATAAAATAAATGATCAACTATGGACTACCAGTGTTTGAGCACTCACCTACAGACTTAATTATGCATTCTAAAACATTTTTGACATAAATGCGAATTGTGGAAAGTTGTGTGAAATGACATATTTCACGTAGCAAGGTTAATGAACAGTATATGAAGTAGGCTAACCCGAGTGAACTCGACCAACCACGTCGTACACGTTATCATCAGTACATGACAGTTTGTTCCAGCCAGCACTATCCCTTTAAACACAAGTGATATAAAGCACCTTGACCCCCTAAGGTCAGGAGATGATCAATGAAAACGGGAGTGTCGTCCTTCACTATGATGGCATGATTTGTGACCTGAACCATACATAAGGTCAGCACAGTAAGAGCAAGCCATCCCTGGCAGCCTCCTGCTGTAGGATTTACCCACTCCTCAGTAAGTGTGATGATCCAGGGTATGGGAGGGTGTGCTGGTGGTAGGTGGGTCAGTGATCCAGGGTATGGGAGGGTGTGCTGGTGGTAGGTGGGTCAGTGATCCAGGGTATGGGAGGGTGTGCTGGTGGTAGGTGGTTCAGTGATCCAGGGTATGGGAGGGTGTGCTGGTGGTAGGTGGGTCAATGATCCAGGGTATGGGAGGGTGTGCTGGTGGTAGGTGGGTCAGTGATCCAGGGTATGGGAGGGTGTGCTGGTGGTAGGTGGGTCAGTGATCCAGGGTATGGGAGGGTGTGCTGGTGGTAGGTGGGTCAGTGATCCAGGGTATGGGAGGGTGTGCTGGTGGTAGGTGGGTCAGTGATCCAGGGTATGGGAGGGTGTGCTGGTGGTAGGTGGGTCAGTGATCCAGGGTATGGGAGGGTGTGCTGGTGGTAGGTGGGTCAGTGATCCAGGGTATGGGAGGGTGTGCTGGTGGTCGCCTCTGACACGTTCCCCTTGAAAGTCAGGAAGTTGCGGGCAGCAGAGCAGCAGCTGGACCGATCTGCACTTCACTATTGACAAGCCCATCAAGGATGGTGCTACCTCTCACAACTTACCACCATAACATCTCACGATGCTCATGAGAAGCCAACAGTTTGTCTCTCACTATAAGGTTAGGTTGAGTGCTGGAAATTCTTTTCTTTACTTCTGTACGGTACTTATGGTGGTGGTATATGTGGGAGACGATGGATGCTTGTGTCACACAACGTTCACTCGTCAACCCTCACCACATGGAATGCTTCTGCCACATCATCATTGGCCTGGCTGGCTCGCTTCAAGATGTGGTCATGCGTCAGGCAGGCTGGCTAACCTTACCTTGCGTCATTTCAAGATGTGGTCATGCGTCAGGCAGGCTGGCTAACCTTACCTTGCGTCATTTCAAGATGTGGTCATGCGTCAGGCAGGCTAGCTAACCTTACCTTGCGTCATTTCAAGATGTGGTCATGCGTCAGGCAGGCTGGCTAACCTTACCTTGCGTCATTTCAAGATGTGGTCATGCGTCAGGCAGGCTGGCTAACCTTACCTTGCGTCATTTCAAGATGTGGTCATGCGTCAGGCAGGCTGGCTAACCTTACCTTGCGTCATTTCAAGATGTGGTCATGCGTCAGGCAGGCTGGCTAACCTTACCTTGCGTCATTTTAAGATGCGAGTCATACTCTAATTCGAAGATTTTCAGAAGCTTCAGACGGTGGCCCGAACTTTCAAACAGTACAAGAAAAAACCATCAGTTCTACGATTCTCTCTCATAAATATATAATTTCTTTTTCCAGCATCATGTGGAAGGTACATGAATGTGATAAACCAGGTACTCGTGCACAACATCCCAACATATAAAGTTATCATATAATTTCCCTGCAGGCAGGCTGTACGCCTGGCAACATCGGTAAAGTCTTGCACCAGTGAACACTTTAAGCCTCACTCACTCTGCCTAACACCAACTAAACCCAACCTAAAATGACTCCTGTTTCCACCTGACCAGCAGACGTAGTATTAATCTAGTCCAAACTCAGCCTACTCCAGTTAAAGACCTACAATATAAATAATTAACACTTGGCTACACAGCAATGGAATTTTACTGACGTTTAATATATCAATTATCACAAAAATACAACCAAGTCCCAAGGTTTGATACTTGAAATAAAATTCCCCCTAAAATACAAACGATACTAACTTGCACGTGACATATCTCATGTACTAACTTGTTTACTTTTAAATCTGGTGGCTCCGGTCACGGACTAACATCCACATCAAGGTCGGACTTTAACTGAAATATACATAAGGTTATCAAGAAGAGACATGGGTAAGTATTTACCACCAGGGACATCACTCTCTGTACCAGTTGTAAACAGCCACACACCCTCAATCAACTAGTACTTATACGTATGTCTTGTGGAATGCCTGCCTGTACACTCATAAGTACAACTTTGCCCATTGATAAATACGAACGTTATGGTACAGGAAGCATCTCTGATACTGGTTGTCCATTAAAAACGCTAGCATAATGATGCTTCCAGTCATTTGACTTGAATCAGCTGTTAAGTCTCGTATTACCTTCTCTCCCTCAGCCCATCGTACCAACAAGCTATATATCAGCCTTAATAATTATGAAGTTTTCTTTCTCAAAATCAACAGCCAATGTAATGTGTGTACTTAAAAACTCCCAAGTTAATTCACCTTTTCTATTGTAGGAATCTCGTATGTGATAATAATCAGTTGTCAATAGCGGAAATGCTTGTGGCGGCTTCTGCTAACCAAGCAACTGAGTCATGTCCTCCAACCTGATTCATATATGTAAAGCGACACAGCGGTGAGTGGAGGAGGACATGTATGTAGTGCGACACAGCGGTGAGTGGAGGAGGACATGTATGTAGTGCGACACAGCGGGGAGTGGAGGAGGACATGTATGTAGTGCGACACAGCGGGGAGTGGAGGAGGACATGTATGTAGTGCGACACAGCGGGGAGTGGAGGAGGACATGTATGTAGTGCGACACAGCGGGGAGTGGAGGAGGACATGTATGTAGTGCGACACAGCGGTGAGTGGAGGAGGACATGTATGTAGTGCGACACAGCGGTGAGTGGAGGAGAAATTAAGTGTTTCCGGATAGTGAATCCGGTCACCTAGCCAGCTCAGCGTCCACTTCGCACTCTTAATATTAGATTACATGTGTTTTTCCAACCAGAAAACAAGTACTAGTAAACCAATGCAGCTCTCTAGCAATCACTAGAAAACTATGGTGTATTGCCTGATCTTGATGTCTAACCTATGTTGTACCCCCATTTACCAGTTTGACATTTAAAACCACATATGGAAACTTCACTTCCTAGGCTTTTCTTATGAAATTTCCAACACAAATTCTTACTTCTTTTTTTTTCAATACAATGTTTTTGATGCATCATTTGAGAACATGGCTAAATACGTTGATGGGAATAATTATATCTGAAACTGGTGGAAACATGGAGGTAGAAAGAGACACGATATGTACAGACTCGTCTCCACAGTACATTAGGCAGAACATGAAACTAATAGCTGGAAAACAAGAAATATGGCTGAGTGAGGATAAGTCTTAAATAATGCGAAATAATAATTAAGAAACCAAGTCAATGGTTTGATTTATGGCACTGGTTCTAAGCATATAAATACTTGACCATCTAATAATTTTCACTCGTGTTAAGAGGATTTCATGAAAAGAAACAAACGTATTGTAGGAAGAGGGAGGGAGCAGCGTCCTGTCTCATCATCACATGACAAACCCAACCTGTTCAGCCTAATGGAACGAACTTACATCAAAATGTGTCAGAGAAATACATAGATGCCCCTCACAAAGCCACATCTGTCAAAATTAATGATGTAAACTGCATTTAATGTAAATAAATATTGATAGTCTTTTTTGACGGTGGTGTCATACAAGTATTCACACACTTGAATAAAACTTAAACGAGAGTAAAAAGTGACTGACTCCAAGGAGGCGAGTTATCAGCGTCAGTACACAACTATCATCACTTTACTTATACCACTTAACCACACTTTTTCGGTGACAAAAAAATTCATACGATAGGTCATATTTCATGCATTCTAAATATGGAATACAATAACTGTAATCGCCTGGCGAAGTAAATTTGTAGTTCCAGATCTTATTTTTTTTTTTTTTTGTCCTTTATAAATGCAAACACCATGGAGAAGAAAAGTGAGGGGTGGCTAAATCCTAAGCTTAATGTTTTCCGTTCAGTTTGATATTGCAGATAATGCACAGTTCTTCGATAGATGTATGTGTTGAGCAACACAGGACGTAACTTGACATCAAAGAGAACGTTAAATCAGATGCCTAAAATATTCTTGCAGCTCAAGAATGGTGGATGACTGGGATAAACTAGATGGTAAATGCGCACAACATCGACAAACTGAAAACGTGGTATGACAAGAGAGAATGTTCAGATGGGGATGATTCTCTGTACATGCCTTCACCATTTTAATCAATGCCCTAAAGAAAAAAAAAAGTACACTGAAAAGACGTACATCTCTGTAGTTTAAACACCCACCTTTATCCCCCTTGCCTTTATACAATGGCACTATACGTGCATTCCGCCGATCCTCAGGCAGCTCACCATGATCCATACATACACAGTCAACACCTTTATTAATAAATTCAATTGCATTAACATCCACTCCAGCCGCCTTGTCACATTTTATCTAGTGCAAAGCTTTCATCACCTCTTCTCTCTTCACCAAACCACACTTCACTCTTCAGTTTGCAAACTGGATAGCTTTGTCTTAAGCAAAATATGTAAACGGTTCCTAATCCTATCTACATCTTAATAATGTATGACATGCACGATGCCAGACCCGAATACCACCAACCAAAAACACTTGTTTAACAACGGCGTCTTAATTCCGCCTCTTGTTTGTATATCAACTGACTGTTCCAAGTCTAGTATCTCCCTTGACGATGTGATCATTACATGAATTGCACTTGAAAACATATCGTGTTTCATTTTTCTCGTGGTTAGCAGCATATATATATATATATATATATATATATATATATATATATATATATATATATATATATATATATATATATATACCTGTGGAAGGTATTGAGAATATATGGTGTGGGAGGCAAGTTGTTAGAAGCAGTGAAAAGTTTTTATCGAGGATGTAAGGCATGTGTACGTGTAGGAAGAGAGGAAAGTGATTGGTTCTCAGTGAATGTAGGTTTGCGGCAGGGGCGTGTGATGTCTCCATGGTTGTTTAATTTGTTTATGGATGGGGTTGTTGGGGAGGTAAATGCAGGAGTTTTGGAAAGAGGGGCAAGTATGAAGTCTGTTGGGGATGAGAGAGCTTGGGAAGTGAGTCAGTTGTTGTTCGCTGATGATACAGCGCTGGTGGCTGATTCATGTGAGAAACTGCAGAAGCTGGTGACTTGAGTTTGGTAAAGTGTGTGAAAGAAGAAAGTTAAGAGTAAATGTGAATAAGAGCAAGGTTATTAGGTACAGTAGGGTTGAGGGTCAAGT
Organism: Panulirus ornatus; assembly: GCF_036320965.1. Lineage (NCBI taxonomy): Eukaryota > Metazoa > Arthropoda > Malacostraca > Decapoda > Palinuridae > Panulirus > Panulirus ornatus. The sequence goes on from NC_092276.1 coordinate 6,383,526, forward strand.
CAATTGGGAGGTAAGTTTGAATGGAGAAAAACTGGAGGAAGTAAAGTGTTTTAGATATCTGGGAGTGGATCTGGCAGCGGATGGAACCATGGAAGCGGAAGTGGATCATAGGGTGGGGGAGGGGGCGAAAATTCTGGGAGCCTTGAAGAATGTGTGGAAGTCGAGAACATTATCTCGGAAAGCAAAAATGGGTATGTTTGAAGGAATAGTGGTTCCAACAATGTTGTATGGATGCGAGGCGTGGGCTATGGATAGAGTTGTGCGCAGGAGGATGGATGTGCTGGAAATGAGATGTTTGAGGACAATGTGTGGTGTGAGGTGGTTTGATCGAGTAAGTAACGTAAGGGTAAGAGAGATGTGTGGAAATAAAAAGAGCGTGGTTGAGAGAGCAGAAGAGGGTGTTTTGAAATGGTTTGGGCACATGGAGAGAATGAGTGAGGAAAGATTGACCAAGAGGATATATGTGTCGGAGGTGGAGGGAACGAGGAGAAGTGGGAGACCAAATTGGAGGTGGAAAGATGGAGTGAAAAAGTTTTTTTGTGATCGGGGCCTGAACATGCAGGAGGGTGAAAGGAGGGCAAGGAATAGAGTGAATTGGATCGATGTGGTATACCGGGGTTGACGTGCTGTCGGTGGATTGAATCACGGCATGTGAAGCGTCAGGGGTAAACCATGGAAAGCTGTGTAGGTATTTATATTTGCGTGTGTGGACGTATGTATATACATGTGTATGGGGGTGGGTTGGGCCATTTCTTTCGTCTATTTCCTTGCGCTACCTCGCAAACGCGGGAGACAGCGACAAAGCAAAATATATATATATATATATATATATATATATATATATATATATATATATATATATATATATATATATATATATATATATATATTCCTATGAGTCCCCGGGGAAAATGAAACACGATAAGTTCCCAAGTGCACTTTCGTGTAATTATCACATCAGGGGAGACACAAGAAAGAAATATAAGTCAGTTGACATACATCGAAGAGACGAAGCAGGGACGCCATTTGGTAAACATGCGATTGTCCAAGACAGACAACGAGCGTATCATAAACTTATTATTTTACAAATTTTATCAACGATAAAGTTATCTAATTTTATAGATCATCACTAATATTAAGATTATAATTCTCTGTGTACTTAATAAAAGAAGATTCAATATTTCTCGTGGTAATAGAGTTAAGAGTTAATAACTGAGATGGCATTACTCCAGTCAATACAATGATCATAGTTTTTAACGTGATTAAACAAGGCATTTGCTTCATGTCCCGTTCTTATACTACACTTATGTTGCTTAAGTCTAACAGGAAGATCCTTACCAGTCTGCCCAACATGAAACATCACAATTTCTACATGGCACTTTATAGATGCACCCAGGAAAATTTTCTGGTGAATTCCTGATTAAGATATTCTTTATAGTATTATTGTTGCTGAAGGCAACATTTACATGAAAGGATTCAAGAACATGGGAAGTAAAGTAAAACCATTAGTAAAAGGGAGAACTAAAAGATTCTTGGTGTCAATGGGAAGTTTGGGCTCAACTTTATACAATAATTTCTTTGCTAACTTAAGGGATTTATCAATGAAAGATCTAGGGTACTTTAACTTAGATCTAATAGAATATATCTTCTCAAACTCATCATCAATATATAAATGAAATACTTAATCGCCGTTTCCTGCGTCAGCGAGCTAGAGCCAGGAAACAGACGAAGAATGTCCCATTCGCTCATACACACACATATATACATACATATGCATATCAGGATACACATACACAGACATATACACACATGTACATATTCATACATGCTTGCCTTCATCCATTCCTGACGCTACTCCGCCCCACAGGAAACCATCGCTACCCCCTGCTTCAGAGGTGTATATATATATATATATATATATATATATATATATATATATATATATATACAGCAGCCGGGGAAAACCACGGTAAGGTCTGTAGGGCCTACCTGTGGACGGGGGCTGTGGTTCTGAGCACTAACCATAACAGCTTGAGAATGGATGTTCCTCGCGCTACCTCGCTAGCCGGGGAAATAGCAAACAAAAGCATGACAGAAAAGTTATACACACACACACACACACACACACACACACATATATATATATATATATATATATATATATATATATATATATATATATATATATATATATATATATATATATATATATATTTTTTTTTTTTTTTTTTTTTTCTTTCAAACTATTCGCCATTTCCCGCATTAGCGAGGTAGCGTTAAGAACAGAGGACTGGGCCTTGAGGGAATACCCTCACCTGGCCCAATTCTCTGTTCCTTCTTTTGGATAATTAAAAAAAAAAACGAGAGGGGAGGATTTCCAGCCCCCCGCTCCCTCCCCTTTTAGTCGCCTTCTACGACACGCAGGGAATACGTGGGAAGTATTCTTTCTCCCCTATCCCCAGGGATAATATATATATATATATATATATATATATATATATATATATATATATATATATATATATATATATATATATATATAAAGTAAAGCATTATTAAAGTAGCCCTGTACATTCAAATGAAGTAACAACATGGGTAATGTATAAAGCAATCCAAACTTTCCATTTGTAATGACGTGACAGCTTTCAGTGAGCATAGCGAGTGTATCCTCTTGAAGAGGATGGTACAACCCTCGAGTCTGATGACCTTTCATCTGGTCATTATGGGTCATGTAAGGACACAGGCCATTATAACTAAGGGTCATACCGTCTTATTTCAAGAACACTGTCTCTATAGATTTATGTAAGCACTGTGTATGCGGAGAGATTCAAGTTTAGTGTGCATATTTTGTCAAGCATATGTGCGTATTGATTCAGGCATTTAATGTGTGTACGTAGAGTCTTAACTATAAAATGGTTTTAATGGGTGTATTCCGTAAGCACATTAACTTTGGAGTCATTCAAACCAACGTACAGTGGTTCCAGGCTCACTTGAATGCAAGGTTTAATCCCTCACAGCTGCTGTTGGAGAGAGCATAAATAATCACAACTTCACTTACCTAGTTTTACAGCGTGTGTCTCTGTGTGTGTAGGCTGGACCAGCTTAGCTAGGCTGGCTGTTCCAAAACTTGTTACACTGGCGACTGACGACAACTTTCACAAACACTCGTATACCCCGAGCTGTGTTTACGTCTTCATAATATTTCTTATTCCTGGGCCAAGGTATCTTGGCTATCTTTTTAATCTATGTATATATACCAATGCAAGGTTGTCTCTGGTTCCGTATAACGTTGTCTTCCTTAGTTATAGTAACTCTTCACCTTTCCATGTACCTGCACATGTCTGGGTATTTCTGATTTTGTATGTTACTAAAAACTATAGTCAGTCAGTAGTCTTTTACTTAATTTCTCTTGCCAAACACAACACTTGTTGCTTCTAGAGCGCAAGTAAGTGTTATACACGTCTTAACAGTAGGAATGATCGTTTGTAAGCTTTACTCTCACTGTAAAACTGTCATTGCCACCAGGAAGGAAGAAGGCAAGTATGAATCCGTCATCACCAGTGTTGAGAGAGAGCAGACAGGAACATCCAGCAAGGAGTGGCGCTACAACGCCACCTTGCAGGTCCAGCAGTACCGCCTCCGCCAGGGAACACTACAAACGTTGTTGAGATTCAGGGAACCGCTTAAAGGCTTCACGTTTCATGGGCAGGGATCACATATCGCTTGCACAGCTGGTCTGGCCGACGCGTCGCTGCAGTACTTCCTGAGATGAGCCGCCACGACCTCACGCACACAGCCTTGCTGACGAACACCCTAGCTACGTCCAGGTAGGTAGGTACCTTGCACGATTCCCTGGAACATAAGAATAACATACAATATTAATGCTGTGGTCCAGGACAACACTTGAACATCTACAATCATTGTACAAAGGACAAAGCCTGCAATTCTGGCATTTCTCTAAAACAGGAAAACATTACAACACAATATAAACAAATGTCACCAACACATGAGCAGAGGCAGGATTACGACCGACAATGATGATCTGACTGATTTGTGCCGGTATGAGCGGCTGATATATTATGGTGCTCATGTTGTGACGAACACCTACTACACTGAATGTATTATGCTGCTCATGTTGTGACGAACACCTACTACACTGAATGTATTATGCTGCTCATGTTGTGACGAACACCCACTACACTGAATGTATTATGCTGCTCATGTTGTGACGAACACCTACTACACTGAATGTATCATGCTGCTCATGTTGTGACGAACACCCACTACACTGAATGTATTATGCTGCTCATGTTGTGACGAACACCCACTACACTGAATGTATTATGCTGCTCATGTTGTGACGAACACCCACTACACTGAATGTATTATGCTGCTCATGTTGTGACGAACACCCACTACACTGAATGTATTATGCTGCTCATGTTGTGACGAACACCCACTACACTGAATGTATTATGCTGCTCATGTTGTGACGAACACCCACTACACTGAATGTATCATGCTGCTCATGTTGTGACGAACACCCACTACACTGAATGTATCATGCTGCTCATGTTGTGACGAACACCCACTACACTGAATGTATCATGCTGCTCATGTTGTGACGAACACCCACTACACTGAATGTATCATGCTGCTCATGTTGTGACGAACACCCACTACACTGAATGTATTATGAGGATCATGTTGTGACGAACACCCACTACACTGATTGTATTATGAGGATCATGTTGTGACTAACACCCACTACACTGAATGTATTATGCTGCTCATGTTGTGACGAACACCCACTACACTGAATGTATTATGAGGCTCATGTTGTGACGAACACCCACTACACTGAATGTATTATGGTGCTCATGTTGTGACGAACACCCACTACACTGAATGTATTATGAGGCTCATGTGACGTACACCCACTACACTGAATGTATTATGCTGCTCATGTTGTGACGAACACCCACTACACTGAATGTATTATGCTGCTCATGTTGTGACGAACACCCACTACACTGAATGTATTATGAGGCTCATGTTGTGACGAACACCCACTACACTGAATGTATTATGGTGCTCATGTTGTGACGAACACCCACTACACTGAATGTATTATGAGGCTCATGTTGTGACGTACACCCACTACACTGAATGTATTATGCTGCTCATGTTGTGACGAACACCCACTACACTGAATGTATTATGAGGCTCATGTTGTGACGAACACCCACTACACTGAATGTATATGAGGCTCATGTTGTGACGAACACCCACTACACTGAATGTATTATGTGCTCATGTTGTGACGAACACCCACTACACTGAATGTATTATGAGGCTCATGTTGTGACGAACACCCACCACACTGAATGTATTATGAGGCTCATGTTGTGACGAACACCCACTACACTGAATGTATGTATTATGGTGCTCATGTTGTGACGAACACCCACTACACTGAATGTATTATGCTGCTCATGTTGTGACGAACACCCACTACACTGAATGTATTATGAGGCTCATGTTGTGACGAACACCCACTACACTGAATGTATTATGAGGCTCATGTTGTGACGAACACCCACTACACTGAATGTATTATGAGGCTCATGTTGTGACGAACACCCACTACACTGAATGTATTATGAGGCTCATGTTGTGACGAACACCCACTACACTGAATGTATTATGCTGCTCATGTTGTGACGAACACCCACTACATTGAATGTATTATGAGGCTCATGTTGTGACGAACACCCACTACACTGAATGTATTATGAGGCTCATGTTGTGACGAACACCCACTACACTGAATGTATTATGCTGCTCATGCTGTGACGAACACCGACATGTGCACTACAGTGAATGTATGAAATTAGTGTCAGGCATGGATGAATGTCCTCTTGTACTCACATGAGTAAAGTCATTGATATGAAAAGTCTGTGAACGGCTTGACGTAACCACAATGGTACGTACCATGAGGCCAAACAATCTACGCTTAATAACACTCAAAGTCGTTCATGTCTGGCTGCCCAACACACCACTCTGAACATGGACGCACAACCACGTATCAACACGACAGCATGACCCCTGAGCACGACACCATGACCCCTGAGCACGACAGCATGACCCCTGAGCACGACAGCATGACCCCTGAGCACGACACCATGACCCCTGAGCACGACAGCATGACCCCTGAGCACGACAGCATGACCCCTGAGCACGACAGCATGACCCCTGAGCACGACACCATGACCCCTGAGCACGACAGCATGACCCCTGAGCACGACAGCATGACCCCTGAGCACGACACCATGACCCCCGAGCACGACAGCATGACCCCTGAGCACGACAGCATGACCCCTGAGCACGACACCATGACCCCTGAGCACGACAGCATGACCCCTGAGCACGACACCATGACCCCCGAGCACGACAGCATGACCCCTGAGCACGACAGCATGACCCCTGAGCACGACACCATGACCCCCGAGCACGACAGCATGACCCCTGAGCACGACACCATGACCCCTGAGCACGACAGCATGACCCCTGAGCACGACAGCATGACCCCTGAGCACGACACCATGACCCCCGAGCACGACAGCATGACCCCTGAGCACGACAGCATGACCCCTGAGCACGACAGCATGACCCCTGAGCACGACAGCATGACCCCTGAGCACGACAGCATGACCCCTGAGCACGACACCATGACCCCTGAGCACGACACCATGACCCCCGAGCACGACACCATGACCCCCGAGCACGACAGCATGACCCCTGAGCACGACACCATGACCCCTGAGCACGACACCATGACCCCTGAGCACGACAGCATGACCCCTGAGCACGACACCATGACCCCTGAGCACGACAGCATGACCCCTGAGCACGACAGCATGACCCCTGAGCACGACAGCATGACCCCTGAGCACGACACCATGACCCCTGAGCACGACACCATGACCCCCGAGCACGACACCATGACCCCCGAGCACGACAGCATGACCCCTGAGCACGACACCATGACCCCTGAGCACGACACCATGACCCCTGAGCACGACAGCATGACCCCTGAGCACGACAGCATGACCCCTGAGCACGACACCATGACCCCCGAGCACGACAGCATGACCCCTGAGCACGACACCATGACCCCTGAGCACGACAGCATGACCCCTGAGCACGACAGCATGACCCCTGAGCACGACACCATGACCCCTGAGCACGACAGCATGACCCCTGAGCACGACAGCATGACCCCTGAGCACGACAGCATGACCCCTGAGCACGACACCATGACCCCTGAGCACGACACCATGACCCCTGAGCACGACACCATGACCCCTGAGCACGACAGCATGACCCCCGAGCACGACAGCATGACCCCTGAGCACGACAGCATGACCCCTGAGCACGACAGCATGACCCCCGAGCACGACAGCATGACCCCTGAGCACGACACCATGACCCCCGAGCACGACACCATGACCCCTGAGCACGACAGCATGACCCCTGAGCACGACACCATGACCCCTGAGCACGACACCATGACCCCCGAGCACGACACCATGACCCCCGAGCACGACACCATGACCCCTGAGCACGACACCATGACCCCTGAGCACGACACCATGACCCCCGAGCACGACACCATGACCCCTGAGCACGACAGCATGACCCCTGAGCACGACACCATGACCCCTGAGCACGACACCATGACCCCTGAGCACGACACCATGACCCCCGAGCACGACACCATGACCCCTGAGCACGACAGCATGACCCCTGAGCACGACACCATGACCCCTGAGCACGACACCATGACCCCTGAGCACGACACCATGACCCCCGAGCACGACACCATGACCCCTGAGCACGACAGCATGACCCCTGAGCACGACACCATGACCCCCGAGCACGACAGCATGACCCCTGAGCACGACAGTGTTACCCTTGAGCACTATAAAGTGAGCCTAAAGTTAGGTCAAAGGTCAGGCCATCATACGTAATGATCGTGCTGTTGTCTTGCCGTTATATCTATATAATGGGTAAAACTATTAATTTCTTCATTCATTATAAAATAAGATATATTGTGGCACTTGGAAATGAGTAGAGGTAGCAGTATGAAACAGAGAGAGAGAGAGAGAGAGAGAGAGAGAGAGAGAGAGAGAGAGAGAGAGAGAGAGGGGGGGGGGGGGGGGGGTGAATTCCTGGTAAACCTCATGTAAACGTTTACTACAACACGGAGAACATTGTGAACTTGACTCTTGCTACAAGATGTAAGGAAACTAACGATAAGAAATATGTGTTTACCAAACTGTTTACTATAATCTTCTCTCACTAAACATATTGAAACATGTAACAAAATCTCAGGTCATAAAGGCAGTGGGAAGACTAAAGTGACAGAGATGTAGTCATCCACAGGGGAAGACATTACAGCCTGAACTTACTACAGGTACTACAAGACCACACTAAAGGCTGACCTTACCACAGGTACTACAAGACCACACTACAGGCTGACCTTACCACAGGTACTACAAGACCACACTACAGGCTGACCTTACCACAGGTACTACAAGACCACACTACAGGCTGGCTCTACCACAGGTACTACAAGACCACACTACAGGCTGACTCTACCACAGGTACTACAAGACCACACTACAGGCTGACTCTACCACAGGTTCTACAAGACCACACTACAGGCTGACTCTACCACAGGTACTACAAGACCACACTACAGGCTGACTTTACTACAGGTACTACAAGACCACACTACAGGCTGACTCTACCACAGGTACTACAAGACCACACTACAGGCTGACCTTACCACAGATACTACAAGACCACACTACAGGCTGACCTTACCACAGGTACTACAAGACCACACTACAGGCTGACTCTACCACAGGTACTACAAGACCACACTACAGGCTGACCTTACCACAGGTACTACAAGACCACACTACAGGCTGACTCTACCACAGGTACTACAAGACCACACTACAGGCTGACTCTACCACAGGTACTACAAGACCACACTACAGGCTGACTCTACCACAGGTACTACAAGACCACACTACAGGCTGACTCTACCACAAGTACTACAAGACCACACTACAGGCTGACCTTACCACAGGTACTACAAGACCACACTACAGGCTGACTCTACCACAGGTACTACAAGACCACACTACAGGCTGACTCTACCACAGGTACTACAAGACCACACTACAGGCTGACCTTAATACAGGTACTACAAGACCACACTACAGGCTGACCTTACCACAGGTACTACAAGACCACACTACAGGCTGACCTTACCACAGGTACTACAAGACCACACTACAGGCTGACTCTACCACAGGTACTACAAGACCACACTACAGGCTGACTCTACCACAGGTACTACAAGACCACACTACAGGCTGACTCTACCACAGGTACTACAAGACCACACTACAGGCTGACTCTACTACAGGTACTACAAGACCACACTACAGGCTGACTCTACCACAGGTACTACAAGACCACACTACAGGCTGACTCTACTACAGGTACTACAAGACCACACTACAGGCTGACCTTACCACAGGTACTACAAGACCACACTACAGGCCGACTCTACCACAGGTACTACAAGACCACACTACAGGCTGACTCTACTACAGGTACTACAAGACCACACTACAGGCTGACTCTACTACAAGAACTCTTAAATAACATTACATGGTGACCTTATAACAGGACTTACAAGGCGACACTACTGACGGATCGTGCTACAGTAACTACTAAACAACACAACAAACTGACCTTACTATAAGACAAACTGCACCACAGAAACTACGAGACAACACTACAAACTGACTGTATTACCGAAACTACAAGACAACACTACAATTCTAAGACAACACTACAATACTATAAGACAACACTACAATTCTAAGACAACATTACAATACTATAAGACAACACTACAATTCTAAGACAACATTACAATACTATAAGACAACACTACAATTCTAAGACAACATTACAATACTATAAGACAACAGTACAATTCTAAGACAACATTACAATACTATAAGACAACACTACAATTCTAAGACAACATTACAATACTATAAGACAACACTACAAGAAACTACAAGAAAACACTACAAGCTGACCCTACAAAAGGAAGTGAAGGAAAATCAGCTGACTGTTCCTGGAGCTACATGATACTAAAGGTTGACTTGACTACATGGATGCAAAGAAGGTAAACAACCACTAAAGTCATGAAGGATCTAAATCTGTTGATCATCATCATCCACAGCAAACAACTGAAACTAAAATGGACAAATTAAAGTGGTAGTATAACTACAATGGAACAACTACAGCTTATCAACAACAAAGGAAGAACAACAAAAGGATAGTAAAAGAGTAACTACAGAGGAACAAATATAACATTCCAATTACACAGGAAGAACAACTACAGTGGAACTATGGCCAAAGAACAACAATACTGGAAGATCAACTGGTGAACAGTGGAAATACAACCATAGTGGAAGTATAACTACAATGGATTACAACCATAGTGGAAGTATAACTACAGTGGATTACAACTATAGTGGAAGTATAACTACAGAGGATTACAACCATAGTGGAAGTATAACTACAGTGGAAGAACAACTAAAGTAGAAAATAACTGCAGTGGAGGAACATAAGCTAAAGTGGAAGAACTACCATTCCAGAGAAAGAACTATAACTACTTGAAGAACTATAACGACAGTGGAAGAATTTCATTACTGGACTAAAATTATATTACAAGAACAATAACTACAGTGACCACTACAAATATAATATTAGAACTGCACTAGAACTACAACTGTAGTAGAACTACAAATAAAGTGTAACTATAATTACATTAGAAAAACTACAACTACTGTGGAAGACCTACAACTATAAAGAATTACAACTATTGTAGAAGAGCTACAACATACTGTGGAACTAAAATGACGGTGGAAGAACTATGACTATTGTGGAAGAGTTATAAATATTGTGGAACTACAATTACGGGGAGGAACTGCGACTATAACTATAACTGAGTTATAATACATACAGCAGAGGTCATCTTCGAAGGCTAACCTAACAGCCTGCTGGCTGGCCCGACGTGTGGTGGGTTACATAAAGAAATGACTGCAGCAAGGCTGGGGGTCGACTCCACCACACCAACTATGTCTCACACCAACTCACGACCTCTCAAGGTCAAACACTCTCTCTCTCTCTCTCTCTCTCTCTCTCTCTCTCTCTCTCTCTCTCTCTCTCAAGATGGAGATATGGGGACACGGAAGTGTTGTAAGATGAAGGTAAACCCGGATACAGATAAAGAAAACGAGAAAAATGAGATGAAAACAAAAAGAATTTGCCTACAATAAAGATCAACAAACAAATAACATGGAAAATCAAAGTAAATGGGAAAGATAAAATAAAGCAGTACAGGAATAAGATGTTACGTAAACAAACCGTAGTGAAACAAACGAAGGATTACCAGTGGGCTACCTACCACACCATTTAGGAAGGACGAAGTGCGCCAAAGTACATCACTGCCACACTCAAGTACTGTTTGTTGTGCACGAAGTACCTTTATATGCCTGCAGCTCCCCACAGTAAGTCTCACCCACCCATCGTGACCCCTGGACGCCCACTATGTTTACCCAAGTTGACCAAAGGCTCCAGCCCTCCAGTCCCTACTCCTCTCTCTCAGGCCCGCCTTTCCTTGCCTCGTCTATGTTCGAATCATCCTTTTTCCGTCCTAAAAAATATTCTCTCTAATCTTCGTATATATTTTTCCTTTCCATCCAAAATCCTATTTTATTATGGAACATCAAAATCGTTTCAACAGTCAACTAATAATTAGCATGTTTAACATTATCAACTTTCATCAATCAATTATGTAAAAAAATATTTTGTTAACTAACTCATAGGAATATATATACAGATTTTTTTCTTATACTATTTGCCATTTCCCGCGTTAGCGAGGTAGCTTTAAGAAAAGAGGACTAAGCCTTTGAGGGAATATCCTCACTTGGCCCCCTTCTCTGTTCCTCTTTTGGAAAATTAAAAATAAAATGACAAGGGAGGATTTCCAGCCCCCCGCTCCTTCCCCTTTTACGACACGCAGGGAAAACGTGGGAACTATTTTTTCTTCCCTATCCCCAGGGATATATATATATATATATATATATATATATATATATATATTTTTTTTTTTTTATTATACTTTGTCGCTGTCTCCCGCGTTTGCGAGGTAGCGCAAGGAAACAGACGAAGAATGGCCCAACCCCCCCCCCCCATACACATGTATATACATACGTCCACACACGCAAATATACATACCTACACAGCTTTCCATATATATATATATATATATATATATATATATATATATATATATATATATATATATATATATATATATATATGAATAAGAGCAAGGTTATTAGGTACAGTAGGGTTGAGGGTCAAGTCAATTGGGAGGTGAGTTTGAATGGAGAAAAACTGGAGGAAGTGAAGTGTTTTAGATATCTGGAAGTGGATCTGGCAGCGGATGGAACCATGGAAGCGGAAGTGGATCATAGGGTGGGGGAGGGGGCGAAAATTCTGGGAGCCTTGAAGAATGTGTGGAAGTCGAGAACATTATCTCGGAAAGCAAAAATGGGTATGTTTGAAGGAATAGTGGTTCCAACAATGTTGTATGGTTGCGAGGCGTGGGCTATGGATAGAGTGGTGCGCAGGAGGATGGATGTGCTGGAAATGAGATGTTTGAGGACAATGTGTGGTGTGAGGTGGTTTGATCGAGTAAGTAACGTAAGGGTAAGAGAGATGTGTGGAATTAAAAAGAGCGTGGTTGAGAGAGCAGAAGAGGGTGTTTTGAAATGGTTCGGGCATATGGAGAGAATGAGTGAGGAAAGATTGACCAAGAGAATATATGTGTCGGAGGTGGAGGGAACGAGGAGAAGAGGGAGACCAAATTGGAGGTGGAAAGATGGAGTGAAAAAGATTTTGTGTGATCGGGGCCTGAACATGCAAAAGGGTGAAAGGAGGGCAAGGAATAGAGTGAATTGGAGCGATGTGGTATACCGGGGTTGACGTGCTGTCAGTGGATTGAATCAAGGCATGTGAAGCGTCTGGGGTAAACCATGGAAAGCTGTGTAGGTATGTATATTTGCGTGTGTGGACGTATGTATATACATGTGAATGGGGGTGGGTTGGGCCATTTCTTTCGTCTGTTTCCTTGCGCTACCTCGCAAACGCGGGAGACAGCGAAAAAAAAAAAAAAAAAAAAAAAAAACATATATATATATATATATATATATATATATATATATATATATATATATATATATGGCTAGGACGCCATTTGGTAAACATGTTTACCAAATGGCGTCCTAGCTTCGTCTCTTTGATGTATATCAACTGACTGTTATATTTCTCTCTTGTGTCTCCCCGATGATGTGATTATTACACGAAAGTGCACTTGGGAACTTTTCGTGTTTCATTTTCCCCGTGGACTCATAGGAATATCTTGATCACGCGCAAAATTGTGATCCTTTCCAATATATATATATATATATATATATATATATATATATATATATATATATATATATATATATAAATAAAGTGGTAAGACAAGGGAGCAAATGGGAACTTCAGTGAAGGGCGCAAATGGGGAGGTGATAACAAGTAGTGGTGATGTGAGAAGGAGATGGAGTGAGTATTTTGAAGGTTTGCTGAATGTGTTTGATGATAGAGTGGCAGATATAGGGTGTTTTGGTCGAGGTGGTGTGCAAAGTGAGAGGGTTAGGGAAAATGATTTGGTAAACAGAGAAGAGGTAGTGAAAGCTTTGCGGAAGATGAAAGCCGGCAAGGCAGCAGGTTTGGATGGTATTGCAGTGGAATTTATTAAAAAAGGGGGTGACTGTATTGTTGACTGGTTGGTAAGGTTATTTAATGTATGTATGACTCATGGTGAGGTGCCTGAGGATTGGCGGAATGCGTGCATAGTGCCATTGTACAAAGGCAAAGGGGATAAGAGTGAGTGCTCAAATTACAGAGGTATAAGTTTGTTGAGTATTCCTGGTAAATTATATGGGAGGGTATTGATTGAGAGGGTGAAGGCATGTACAGAGCATCAGATTGGGGAAGAGCAGTGTGGTTTCAGAAGTGGTAGAGGATGTGTGGATCAGGTGTTTGCTTTGAAGAATGTATGTGAGAAATACTTAGAAAAGCAAATGGATTTGTATGTAGCATTTATGGATCTGGAGAAGGCATATGATAGAGTTGATAGAGATGCTCTGTGGAAGGTATTAAGCATATATGGTGTGGGTGGAAAGTTGTCAGAAGCAGTGAAAAGTTTTTATCGAGGATGTAAGGCATGTGTACGTGTAGGAAGAGAGGAAAGTGATTGGTTCTCAGTGAATGTAGGTTTGCGGCAGGGGTGTGTGATGTCTCCATGGTTGTTTAATTTGTTTATGGATGGGGTTGTTAGGGAGGTAAATGCAAGAGTTTTGGAAAGAGGGGCAAGTATGAAGTCTGTTGGGGATGAGAGAGCTTGGGAAGTGAGTCAGTTGTTGTTCGCTGATGATACAGCGCTGGTGGCTGATTCATGTGAGAAACTGCAGAAGCTGGTGACTGAGTTTGGTAAAGTGTGTGGAAGAAGAAAGTTAAGAGTAAATGTGAATAAGAGCAAGGTTATTAGGTACAGTAGGGTTGAGGGTCAAGTCAATTGGGAGGTGAGTTTGAATGGAGAAAAACTGGAGGAAGTGAAGTGTTTTAGATATCTTGGAGTGGATCTGGCACCGGATGGAACCATGGAAGCGGAAGTGGATCATAGGGTGGGGGAGGGGGCGAAAATTCTGGGGGCCTTGAAGAATGTGTGGAAGTCGAGAACATTATCTCGGAAAGCAAAAATGGGTATGTTTGAAGGAATAGTGGTTCCAACAATGTTGTATGGTTGCGAGGCGTGGGCTATGGATAGAGTTGTGCGCAGGAGGATGGATGTGCTGGAAATGAGATGTTTGAGGACAATGTGTGGTGTGAGGTGGTTTGATCGAGTGAGTAACGTAAGGGTAAGAGAGATGTGTGGAAATAAAAAGAGCGTGGTTGAGAGAGCAGAAGAGGGTGTTTTGAAGTGGTTTGGGCACATGGAGAGGATGAGTGAGGAAAGATTGACCAAGAGGATATATGTGTCGGAGGTGGAGGGAATAAGGAGAAGAGGGAGACCAAATTGGATGTGGAAAGATGGAGTGAAAAAGATTTTGTGTGATCGGGGCCTGAACATGCAGGAGGGTGAAAGGAGGGCAAGGAATAGAGTGAATTGGAGCGATGTGGTATACCGGGGTTGACGTGCTGTCAGTGGATTGAATCAAGGCATGTGAAGCGTCTGGGGTAAGCCATGGAAAGCTGTGTAGGTATGTATATTTGCGTGTGTGGACGTATGCATATACATGTGTATGGGGGGGTTGGGCTATTTCTTTCGTCTGTTTCCTTGCGCTACCTCGCAAACGCGGGAGACAGCGACAAAGTATAAAAAAAAAAAAATATATATATATGCCTTTAAACCAAACTATCACGCAAGTTTTCTCTATGTATACTGTACCTATTTGGACAAAGAAAGAACTGCAATTTTGAAATTAATAAAACAGGAATTGAGGAGGCAACCTCAGCCATGATACCAGAAGACTTACCCTCTAAAACATCTCTCATAAGCCAGGGGAAAGTGTGCAGATGGCTGGTGTGTACAACGAAAGGTTTAATGGTCAACTGAAACGCATCTAACTTCACCAGGCTTCTCCTCACTGGTTGTCTATTACCATTGGCTGAACCAGACCACATGTGGAAAACTTGACACCCAAGGTGTGTGTGTATGTGTATCCGAATACTGAAAGGACTTAAGACTTATAAGTGACGAACGACTACTTAAAATATCCCAGAATCAATAGCAGGAGACTCATGCTCGTGTCCACATCAATGGTAGAGTCGAGACCAAAAGTTACGTTGACTATGGATGTAGATAAGAACTAAGTCTGCATAATCAAACCATGGAAAATGCCTCACATCGGCCTAAAAATACCTTTCTGTTATAAGTGACAATGTGCTAAAAAAAAAAAAAGCTAACGGCTCTCCTGTTTTATCATTAGGGTGAATATGAGTGTCTATAAAGCACTAAACTTGTCTTCATTATGACTTTATGAAAAGAATAACGGTACAACATTCGTTTGGTTTTGTATATGAGCCGATGTTCCACAATGAAAGGCTAATCAAACGATTCAACAAATAATGACGAAATGTCATAACATATATAATCAGTATATCTAATTTTGCACTACATAACTTATGTAACATGTATTATGTGTACTACATTATTGTTGGCGGCGTCATAAGAATTTTCAAAAAATCATATTTACCTTTGACACTGCCATCATAGTCCAGAATGTGATGAGCCAAACACAACAGTATATCTTTTTCATCACCTTTATCCCAGTGTCTTCATTATAACTCCTCGGTAAAGTACTTCAAAATGGTATTTTGGATTTGTAAATAATCTTAACTTATGTGCTAAGAGAGGAATTTAAGTTCTACCATAAACGAATGCTTTATATATATATATATATATATATATATATATATATATATATATATATATATATATATATATATATATACGCGGGAGACAGCGACAAAGTATAAAAAAAAAAAAAAAAAAAAAAAAAAAAAAAATATATATATATATATATTCTTTTTTTTTGCTTTGTCGCTGTCTCCCGCGTTTGCGAGGTAGCGCAAGGAAACAGACGAAAGAAATGGCCCAACCCACCCCCATACACATGTATATACATACACGTCCACACACGCAAATATACATAGCTACACAGCTTTCCATGGTTTACCCCAGACGCTTCACATGCCCTGATTCAATCCACTGACAGCACGTCAACCCTGGTATACCACATCGATCCAATTCACTCTATTCCTTGCCCTCCTTTCACCCTCCTGCATGTTCAGGCCCCGATCACACAAAGTCTTTTTCACTCCATCTTTCCACCTCCAATTTGGTCTGCCACTTCTCCTCGTTCCCTCCACCTCCGACACATATATCCTCTTGGTCAATCTTTCCTCACTCATTCTCTCCATGTGCCCAAACCATTTCAAAACACCCTCTTCTGCTCTCTCAACCACGCTCTTTTTATTTCCACACATCTCTCTTACCCTTACGTTACTTACTCGATCAAACCACCTCACACCACACATTGTCCTTAAACATCTCATTTCCAGCACATCCACCCTCCTGCGCACAACTCTATCCATAGCCCACGCCTCGCAACCACACAACATTGTTGGAACCACTATTCCTTCAAACATACCCATTTTTGCTTTCCGAGATAATGTTCTCGACTTCCACACATTCTTCAAAGCTCCCAGGATTTTCGCCCCCTCCCCCACCCTATGATCCACTTCCGCTTCCATGGTTCCATCCGCTGCCAGATCCACTCCCAGATATCTAAAACACTTTACCTCCTCCAGTTTTTCTCCATTCAAACTTACCTACCAATTGACTTGACCCTCAACCCTACTGTACCTAATAACCTTGCTCTTATTCACATTTACTCTTAACTTTCTTCTTTTACACATTTTACCAAACTCAGTCACCAGCTTCTGCAGTTTCTCACATGAATCAGCCACCAGCGCTGTATCATCAGCGAACAAAAACTGACTTACTTCCCAAGCTCTCTCATCCACAACAGACTTCATACTTGCCCCTCTTTCCAAAACTCTTGCATTTACCTCCCTAACAACCCCATCCATAAACATATTAAACAACCATGGAGACATCACACACCCCTGCCGCAAACCTACATTCACTGAGAACCAATCACTTTCCTCTCTTCCTACACGTGCACATGCCTTACATCCTCGATAAAAACTTTTCACTGCTTCTAACAACTTGCCTCCCACACCATATATTCTTAATACCTTTCACAGAGCATCTCTATCAACTCTTATCATATGCCTTCTCCAGATCCATAAATGCTACATACAAATCCATTTGCTTTTCTAAGTATTTCTCACATACATTCTTCAAAGCAAACACCTGATCCACACATCCTCTACCACTTCTGAAACCACACTGCTCTTCCCCAATATGATGCTCTGTACATGCCTTCACCCTCTCAATCAATACCCTCCCATATAATTTACCAGGAATACTCAACAAACTTATACCTCTGTAATTTGAGCACTCACTCTTATCCCCTTTGCCTTTGTACAATGGCACTATGCACGCATTCCGCCAATCCTCAGGCACCTCACCATGAGTCATACATACATTAAATAACCTTACCAACCAGTCAACAATACATTCACCCCTTTTTTAATAAATTCCACTGCAATACCATCCAAACCTGTTGCCTTGCCGGGTTTCATCTTATATATATATATATATATATATATATATATATATATATATATATATATATATATATATATATACATATATTTTCTTTTCTTTCTTTCATACTATTCGCCATTTCCCGCATTAGCGAGGTAGCGTTGAGAACAGAGGACTGGGCCTTTGAGGGAATATCCTCACCTGGCCCCCTTCTCTGTTCCTTCTTTAGGAAAAAGAAAAAAGAAAAACAAGCGGGGAGGATTTACAGCCCCCCGCTCCCTTCCCTTTTAGTCGCCTTCTACGACACGCAGGGAATACGTGGGAAGTATTCTTTCTCCCCTATCCCCAGGGATATATATATATATATATATATATATATATATATATATATATATATATATATATATATATATATATATATATATATATTGCTCTGTCGCTGTCTCCCGCGTTAGCGAGGTAGCGCAAGGAAACAGACGAAAGAATGGCCCAACCCACCCACATACACATGTATATATATACACGTCCACACACGCAAATATACATACCTATACATCTAAATGTATACATATATATACACACACAGACATATACATATATACACATGTACATAATTCATACTGTCTGCCTTTATTTACTCCCATCGCCACCTCGCCACACATGTAATAACATCCCCCTCCCCCCCTCATGTGTCGAAGTAGTGCTAGGAAAAGACAACAAAGGCCCCATTCGTTCACACTCAAGTCTCTAGCTGTCATGTAATAATGCACCGAAACCACAGCTCCCTTTCCACTTCCAGGCCCCACAGAACTTTCCATGGTTTACCCCAGACGCTTCACATGCCCTGGTTCAATCCACTGGCAGCACGTCGACCCCGGTATACCACATCGTTCCAATTCACTCTATTCCTTGCACGCCTTTCACCCTCCTGCATGTTCAAGCCCCGATCACTCAAAATCTTTTTCACTCCATCTTTCCACCTCCAATTTGGTCTCCCACTTCTCGTTCCCTCCACCTCTGACATACATCCTTTTGGTCAATCTTTCCTCACTCATTCTCTCCATGTGACCAAACCATTTCAAAACACCCTCTTCTGCTCTCTCAATCACGCTCTTTTTATTTCCACACATCTCTCTTACCCTTACATTACTTACTCGATCAAACCACCTCACACCACACATTGTCCTCAAACATCTCCTTTCCAGCACATCCACCCTCCGGCGCACAACTCTATCCATAGCCCACGCCTTGCAACCATACAACATTGTTGGAACCACTATTCCTTCAAACATACCCATTTTTGCTTTCCGAGATAATGTTCTCGACTTCTAAACATTCTTCAAGGCTCATAGAATTTTCGCCCCCTCCCCCACCCTATGACTCACTTCCGCTTCCATGGTTCCATCCGCTGCCAGATCCACTCCCAGATATCTAAAACACTTTACTTCCTCCAGTTTTTCTCCATTCAAACTTACTTCCCAATTGACTTGACCCTCAACCCTACTGTACCTAATAACCTTGCTCTTATTCACATTCACTCTCAACTTTCTTCTTTCACACACTTTACCAAACTCAGTCACCAGCTTCTACAGTTTCTCACATGAATCAGCCACCAGAATCAGCCACCAGCGCTGTATCATCAGCGAACAACAACTGACTCACTTCCCAAGCTCTCTCATCCACAACAGACTGCATACTTGCCCCTCTTTCCAAAACTCTTGCATTCACCTCCCTAACAACCCCATCCATAAACAAATTACATATATATATATATATATATATATATATATATATATATATATATATATATATATATATATATATCTTTTTTTTTTTCTTTTTTTTGCTTTGTCGCTGTCTCCCGCGTTTGCGAGGTAGCGCAAGGAAACAGACGAAAGAAATGGCCCAACCCACCCCCATACACATGTATATACATACGTCCACACACGCAAATATACATACCTACACAGCTTTCCATGGTTTACCCCAGACGCTTCACATGCCCTGATTCAATCCACTGACAGCACGTCAACCCCGGTATACCACATCGCTCCAATTCACTCTATTCCTTGCCCTCCTTTCACCCTCCTGCATGTTCAGGACCCGATCACACAAAATCCTTTTCACTCCATCTTTCCACCTCCAATTTGGTCTCCCTCTTCTCCTCGTTCCCTCCACCTCCGACACATATATCATCTTGGTCAACCTTTCCTCACTCATTCTCTCCATGTGCCCAAACCATTTCAAAACACCCTCTTCTGCTCTCTCAACCACGCTCTTTTTATTTCCACACATCTCTCTTACCCTTACGTTACTTACTCGATCAAACCACCTCACACCACACATTGTCCTCAAACATCTCATTTCCAGCACATCCATCCTCCTGCGCACCACTCTATCCATAGCCCACGCCTCGCAACCATACAACATTGTTGGAACCACTATTCCTTCAAACATACCCATTTTTGCTTTCCGAGATAATGTTCTCGACTTCCACACATTCTTCAAGGCTCCCAGAATTTTCGCCCCCCTCCCCAACCCTATGATCCACTTCCGCTTCCATGGTTCCATCCGCTGACAGATCCACTCCCAGATATCTAAAACACTTCACTTCCTCCAGTTTTTCTCCATTCAAACTCACCTCCCAATTGACTTGACCCTCAACCCTACTGTACCTAATAACCTTGCTCTTATTCACATTTACTCTTAACTTTCTTCTTCACACACTTTACCAAACTCAGTCACCAGCTTCTGCAGTTTCTCACATGAATCAGCCACCAGCGCTGTATCATCAGCGAACAACAACTGAAACGTAAATTTAATGCACATTAACGCTTACACATACTACCTTTCAAAACGTTTTCATTTGTTTCTGTGGTATTTCTAAATCAGCTTGCTCCAGGTATTTCGCCTTACGCGATTAAAAAGACGTCAACGGTCCAAGCCAGGCCCATAGTGAGCCAGCAGCCTAGCCCATACTATATCATTATCACCTCAAGCAACAATGTTCAGAAATTCGTCGTAGTTGCTCCAAGATTCCACTACACGGTATGAGCACTGCGTCTGAGCTTACATGGAAAATGTCAAGCCAGGATGTGTCATGTAAACTTTATCTCAGTCGTTTGAAGCTCTTGATAGACCACAATGAGAGCTCTCTGATAATGGTAGCCAAGTCCTGTACAGTTCGCTCCGCTGATACCCTAATACTGCTGCTGTCGCTATGGATTCATATCTCTTAAGTAAAGTCAGTGTTTGTCAGCAAATATTGTTTGACTCGGATCTACCAACCGAAGCCCGAGCCAAGACACGAACAGATCATTCGTCCACTTATTTCTACAATTACTAAAAAGTGTTAAAAACGTTTGGTAATAGGACTCCTAAGACTTACATTTTCGTGTAGTAAATGAATGGTATTCAAAACTTCTAACACTGTACAAATTATGGTTTCATCTTGAAGAAATTCCCATAGATTACATAAAGGTTATCAATGAAATACTTCACTGATGTTAGTCATCCGGCCTAACCCTCTCACTTATCAGACCGGGACACAGTATCATTACTTCAATGATTATCTGAACACTTATATACTCCAAAAGAACAATATTGCTTTACAATTGCACAATGGGATTATATCATTATTGTTGTTCCGTTTATGTAAGACCAATCACTAATACACTGCTCTGTACCATGTCTGAAATCAATACCTTCCCATGGATAACAGATTTATTAAGATGCCATAATCCCAAGATGAAGTAATAATAATCAAAACTGAGGAAAGATAACGTGAAGATGACAGCGTTACACTTGTGGTCATCGCACGAAATAGTGAGGAACAGTTAAGACTATCTGATAGTGTACCAGTATGATATATTCCTGTGTTATCTAGTATCGAAATTATCTACTGACTTCTAAAATTCTGTTGGACACTTATCAGCTTTAAAATTATTTACCTAACAATGTTTACATGAGACTTTCTAATGATATATGATCTACATTGTTTCTACTGTGTACCTGCCAGTGTTTTACCCTTCGAAACTATTGGATATCACCGAGTCTACGGCAGCTTCAAAATTACCAATTAGTCTCTATATAAAATGTCATACGTTATTGTGCAGGCACTTTTAGAAGTTAGCAGCATCTGGAACTTTACTGTCTTTCCCACCACCTATGACAAAGCAGATTTTACAAGGCAGATTTTTCACTTCTCCAAAAATCGTAAATGCTTTCCCTTGTTACTTTTTTCCCTTTCATAATCCTTTCTATATTTTCATTAAGGCGCGGCCTTGACGTGGACTTTTGTCCATGAGTGGAGCTTTAAAAGAAAGAAAAAACTATAACTGAAAGGCAAAGATAAGCAGCGCGTCGCCGGGTATAAACGTTTTGGGCCCACAACAAACCGTTTCAGTTTTCTAATATTTTCTCTTACTCATGTATATGTTTTATCTATGTCTACTACAAATGTTTTTCAATTAATGGAGAAATAAACATACTGGCATCTAGCTCAACGAAAACTGCAAATTACTATTTTTCTTTTGCAAAACATGAGGGAGACTCGGAAGATGATGGACTATAAAACATCTATTGCTGGTTGAATAAAGGGGAAAAACAAGCAAATGAAATTGTAAGAAGTGAAACATTCTGTGCAGGGGACCCATACCTACATTTACATGTGCTTTTCAAGTACATTAAGGAAGCAGCATGCTAGCTACATCTCACAAGTAGCCAGAGCACAATAATCTACATAAATATCCGAGATTCTTGTTGAACTAACATAATAGTATTTTGACTCACGCTACTTGCCATATCATACATCAAAAATATAATCTCCAAGTCTGCCATTCCATAAATATCACTCTCACATGTATGTTTATGAAACCGTTTGAAATATAATTGGCTTTATCTACCGTCTTGTGTAACAGTTCGATATAAATCTTCCTTTATTAGATATATCATGTAGCCGTTTTATCAATGTTTAGCGTTCTCATATCAATTGTTGTAGAGGGGTCAGGAAGACGGCTGTAATATATAAGCACCAGGCCAGGGATGGGTGGGTGGGCAGCCGTGGAGACCCAGTGAGTGAGCCATAAATGCCCGGCCCAGCTGGGCGTAGAAAACCCGGATACAGCCTAGCCGCCTCACTCATCATCACTGCTGCTTGTATTGCTCACTCTCTGGTACTCTCTATTAACCAATTAGAAACGTCTCTTCTGTACGGCTTCAGTGTTATTGTAAAGTATTTCATTTATAAACTTCCTGAATACAGTTCTGAACTGTACTAAAATGATGTAAGAAAACAAAATGTGGTCTCAATGAAGGACCAGCGATAAGTGATAAATAAGGGTGGCCAAACAAGACAGGGCCAGCAGATTAAGTCTTATTCCATTCGTTGACAATGATCACAAACCCATATCATATCGAAAGTGCCGACAATATTACAGAACTATACAATATTTTCATGTTAAAGTTCAGAGAGGATGTGACAATTATACCATGTCAACAAATCGTCCATTGGATCTTGCTGATATTACCTACCGACATAGCGCTGAGGTCAGGTTCCACATTATAATCGTAAAACACGACAGGTTTCCCTCTAGATATATAATCTTGAGGAAGTTTGGTCGTGATATCTGGATCAGTTTAACTTTGTACCGGTCATCTACCTTCAGCAGCATAGTTCGCATACCTGCACTCCTCAACTCTTGTGTGTCATTGCTGTCTTCTGTTTCTCTGGTTTGGTCACATTCAATTTCATTCTCGTATTCTTTCATAAAATCTATATATAACTGGAGTAAAACAAATACATATATAATCTATCATAAAGCACACACAAAAAAAAAAACCTGGTGACTCATCCGGCAGGACCAGTGAGTCAGCAGGAGTATGGGTGTGGAACCAATGCCTCTGGTGACTCACCAGGCAGGACTGGTGACTCTACCCCCGCTGACTCACCAGCCAGGACTGGTGACTCTACCTCTACCCCCGCTGACTCACCAGGCAGGACTGGTGACTCTACCTCTACCCCCGCTGACTAACCAGGCAGGACTGGTGACTCTACCTCTACCCCCGCTGACTAACCAGGCAGGACTGGTGACTCTACCTCTACCCCCGCTGACTCACCAGGCAGGACTGGTGACTCTACCCCCGCTGACTCACCAGGCAGGACTGGAGACGGTACCAATACACACATAAGTCCTCATATCTTTCTCAAACATGTAACAATCAATGTAAGACTATCATTACAATGGCTACTGCTCCATTCCCAGCGGTCTGGGCTCAAGGGATTCCAACATTGCTCCAACTCACTGTAATCCTCAGTACATTTCTTATAAACACTACTTTTAAACACTGGGAAAATGAACACCTTCTTGAGACATCTCGAGCAATGCCGATATCAAACACATCATCCTTATTCATCTCAAAATACACCCAATGTAAACATTCTTACCTCCACATTCTTTTCTTGATTATTTTACTTGCAAGACTACCTCCATCCACCCCTATGTTTTACATGTATATCTATGATGCTGTTTCTACGTATATACGGACCGAGTCTTTTCTCAACGCTGATGGAACCGAGACCAGAGGTGCGTGCATGTGTTGGTCATGCCTCACACCCACCAGTGTGCTACCGTCGCCAGCTCCCTCACCACCATCCACCAGCTTCTAGTCATCCGTACACGACTTTTTCTGGCACGAAACATTTTGATTCAAAATAGTTTCACTATATTTTCATCATCCTTCTTAGTGATTTTCAATTTTTTTTTTGTTCATTTACCTCTCAGTATCTCTCATTCTTCCATGATGCAAACTTTATTTCCTTCACTCTTTGATCTGAAATGTTACTCAAAAAGCATCAACTTTCTTCATGGGAAATGTCTTCTCTAATGACCACATTCCTCCAATCCTTTGCTCAGTATGGCACCGGTGTCCTGGGTATGGGCACAAGTGAATGTCATAAACCTGTGTTGTAATATTTCCAGGTTCTGCTACAACTTATGATAAAACTGATCATAACTATTACCACATTCAAGCGTCATCTCAGCTCTGCTGCTGAAGAATGCAGACTCATATCGAATAAGTGATGGTGTTTGTTTAAAAACAATCCAAGACATCAGTAACCAAGAATTTTTCCTCCAAGACATTGGCCAAACTGGGTTCCATCGTGTTTGGTGTCTATCAGGCTTACCTCACAGACACTTGGTTATGATGTTAGGTCTCAAACAGGAAAGTGTGTCTAAACTGCTCCTGCTGGGGTCTACCCGAGGTACCATGCCAGGAGGCAGATATTGGAAGTTTGTTCTTCAGTAGTGGAACAAATGTCAATTTTAAAACAGACAATTAGAACTTAAGTAGCCATAGGAAAATTTTCTCACCAGACACCTAGTCAAGGATAAGGCTGTTCACCAGTGTGTTGAGTATTGGGAGAAGCAGTGTACTACACACAGTAGGTGTAGATCCTCGTTACACTACTGCTGGCTGGATCTATGTCAGCGCTTACACAGTAATCCATTATTCAGTCTCGTCTGTTATCTTTGTCTTGCAAAGGTGTTACTTAGTTAATCATCAGGTCCCTTTCCATACGTGCTTAACAATAATCATATTTCCTGAAAATATCAATATTCTCGACAATGGCTTTTATTCTACTTGTTTCACAACTCATTTGCAGAGCTTAAGAACACAATGAATAATTCACCATAGAAGTTGTCTCATACAACTCAGCCAATCCAAAAGTAGTCACACCTCGTGGTTCACCAATAGTACATGTCATCCAACCAGTGGAGTATGATGGCGGTGTGCCACATTTATTTTCTTGTAAACTTAAGACAATTCAGGATCAAGTGCAAATTACTAACTTATTCCATCAATTGCTTCACTACCTCGCACACACTTTGAATAATGACCAAACAACAGAAAACTGATATAATTCTAACATGTCCTCATATATATAAACTCATCATTCCTTATGTATACTCTTCCGGTCAAGCGAATTCCAGGTTATTATAACCTTGCCGAACGATAAACATAATCAAAATTAAAACTACTTAAAACGGCAGTTCCTCGTTAGTTTACAATATACAACAGGATGATCAAGCGTGCCACTGGCACGCACATAAGGTAGGGTCAAGCTAAAGTCTAGACATATTTTCAACAGGAATTCAGCAGGCATCATCATGGGTGGCAGGAGTGCCAAGTTGTAACGGTTCAGTTTCACCATCAGTGCAAGGTAGTACGTACGTGGTCCAGTAACAGTGTTCCATGATAATTTCCTACTACAGTTCATTCACGTATTCATACAGTTCATTTCAGTGTTATGTTCTCAGGCATGAGTTTACTGATCTAATTACGTGTGAGGCAACTTTTTTACCTCCTTTATGTCTCTCCAAACAGCTACGATCTGCTCCACGTAAAAAAGCAAGTTTTCCCACATCATCCTAAACTACTATCATGTTACTTTCCTATTATTTCCTTATTTCTCTAACTCTACTTTCTTTTAAGACTTGGCCTCATTGAGAACTTTTGTTCATGACGGGATTCTTCAACAAAAAACATGTAAGTACGTACACACGTCTAATCAAATGATAATATTCAGTACATTTTCCTAGTTTATTTCTAGCACTGTAATTTTCAAAAGCTTATGATTTACTATAATTTTCATAGTTTATACTAAACTTTCTACAGCATTTGTTTGTTGCTACTTACTGACTTATTATACAAAGAGGCCTCTCTGTGCTATTCTCTCCACATATGATGATCTGCTTCAACATGACTCCCTACGTACCATCCTATGATGATCAGCTTCAACATGACTCCCTACGTACCATCCTATGATGATCAGCTTCAACATGACTCCCTACGTAACCCTACGTATCATCTTATGATGATCTGCTTCAACATGACTCCCTACGTAACCCTACGTACCATCCTATGATGATCTGCTTCAACATGACTCCCTATCCTGTGCTTCACCATGTTATCTTCACACGAACGAACACCTATACTGTGACCAATTAGGTTAACGTAAACTAATTATGAAAAACTTGTCTTATGTAATATCATTACCCGGCTACAACTAACTACAATTACAAAAACTACTAACATTACAAAGAAAGTTTACTGAAAAATCCTTCGGTACACTGACGTCACCTTATGTACGAAAACAACTTACTTCCTGCACTACGCTATACATACATACATATACCTGTAAATATTTTTTTTTTTTTTTTTTTTTTTTTGCTTTGTCGCTGTCTCCCGCGTTTGCGAGGTAGCGCAAGGAAACAGACGAAAGAAATGGCCCAACCCACCCCCATACACATGTATATACATACGTCCACACACGCAAATATACATACCTACACAGCTTTCCATGGTTTACCCCAGACGCTTCACATGCCTTGATTCAATCCACTGACAGCAAGTCAACCCCGGTATACCACATCGATCCAATTCACTCTATTCCTTGCCCTCCTTTCACCCTCCTGCATGTTCAGGCCCCGATCACACAAAATCTTTTTCACTCCATCTTTCCACCTCCAATTTGGTCTCCCTCTTCTCCTCGTTCCCTCCACCTCCGACACATATATTCTCTTGGTCAATCTTTCCTCACTCATTCTCTCCATGTGCCCAAACCATTTCAAAACACCCTCTTCTGCTCCCTCAACCACGCTCTTTTTATTTCCACACATCTCTCTTACCCTTACGTTACTTACTCGATCAAACCACCTCACACCACATATTGTCCTCAAACATCTCATTTCCAGCACATCCATCCTCCTGCGCACAACTCTATCCATAGCCCACGTCTCGCAACAATACAACATCGTTGGAACCACTATTCCTTCAAACATACCCATTTTTGCTTTCCGATATAATGTTCTCGACTTCCACACATTCTTCAAGGCTCCCAGAATTTTCGCCCCCTCCCCCACCCTATGATCCACTTCCGCTTCCATGGTTCCATCCGCTGCCAGATCCACTTCCAGATATCTAAAACACTTCACTTCCTCCAGTTTTTCTCCATTCAAACTCACCTCCCAATTGACTTGACCCTCAACCTTACTGTACCTAATAACCTTGCTCTTATTCACATTTACTCTTAACTTTCTTCTTTCACACACTTTACCAAACTCAGTCACCAGCTTCTGCAGTTTCTCACATGAATCAGCCACCAGCGCTGTATCATCAGCGAACAACAACTGACTCACTTCCCAAGCTCTCTCATCCTCAACAGACTTCATACTTGCCCCTCTTTCCAAAACTCTTGCATTCACCTCCCTAACAACCCCATCCATAAACAAATTAAACAACCATGGAGACATCACACACCCCTGCCGCAAACCTACATTCACTGAGAACCAATCACTTTCCTCTCTTCCTACACGTACACATGCCTTACATCCTCGATAAAAACTTTTCACTGCTTCTAACAACTTGCCTCCCACACCATATATTCTTAATACCTTCCACAGAGCATCTCTATCAACTCTATCATATGCCTTCTCCAGATCCATAAATGCTACATACAAATCCATTTGCTTTTCTAAGTATTTCTCACATACATTCTTCAAAGCAAACACCTGATCCACACATCCTCTACCACTTCTGAAACCACACTACTCTTCCCCAATCTGATGCTCTGTACATGCCTTCACCCTCTCAATCAATATCCTCCCATATAATTTACCAGGAATACTCAACAAACTTATACCTCTGTAATTTGAGCACTCACTCTTATCCCCTTTGCCTTTGTACAATGGCACTATGCACGCATTCCGCCAATCCTCAGGCACCTCACCATGAGTCATACATACATTAAATAACCTTACCAACCAGTCAACAATACAGTCACCTCCTTTTTTAATAAATTCCACTGCAATACCATCCAAACCTGCTGCCATGCCGGCTTTCATCTTCCGCAAAGCTTTTACTACCTCTTCTCTGTTTACCAAATCATCTTCCCTAACCCTCTCACTTTGCACACCACCTCGACCAAAACACCCTATATCTGCCACTCTATCATCAAACACATTCAACAAACCTTCAAAATACTCACTCAATCTCCTTCTCACATCACCACTACTTGTTATCACCTCCCCATTTGCGCCCTTCACTGAAGTTCCCATTTGCTCCCTTGTCTTACGCACTTTATTTACCTCCTTCCAGAACATCTTTTTATTCTCCCTAAAATTTAATGATACTCTCTCACCCCAACTCTCATTTGCCCTTTTTTTCACCTCTTGCACCTTTCTCTTGACCTCCTGTCTCTTTCTTTTATACATCTCCCACTCAATTTCATTTTTTCCCTGCAAAAATCGTCCAAATGCCTCTCTCTTCTCTTTCACTAATACTCTTACTTCTTCATCCCACCACTCACTACCCTTTCTAATCAACCCACCTCCCACTCTTCTCATGCCACAAGCATCTTTTGCGCAATCCATCACTGATTCCCTAAATACATCCCATTCCTCCCCCACTCCCCTTACTTCCATTGTTCTCACCTTTTTCCATTCTGTACTCAGTCTCTCCTGGTACTTCCTCACACAAGTCTCCTTCCCAAGCTCACTTACTCTCACCACCCTCTTCACCCCAACATTCACTCTTCTTTTCTGAAAACCCATACAAATCTTTACCTTAGCCTCCACAAGATAATGATCAGACATCCCTCCAGTTGCACCTCTCAGCACATTAACATCCAAAAGTCTCTCTTTCGCGCGCCTGTCAATTAACACGTAATCCAATAACGCTCTCTGGCCATCTCTCCTACTTACATAAGTATACTTATGTATATCTCGCTATATATATATATATATATATATATATATATATATATATATATATATATATATATATATATATATATATACGGAAGGCGAGAACATTATCTCGGAAGTCCAAAATGGATATGTTTGAAGGAATAGTGGTTCCATCAATGTTATATGGTTGCGAGGCGTGGGCTATGGATAGAGTTGTGCGCAGGAGGGTGGATGTGTTGGAAATGAGATGTTTGAGGACAATATGTGGTGTGAGGTGGTTTGATCGAGTAAGTAATGAAAGGGTAAGAGAGATGTGTGGTAATAAAACGAGTGTGGTTGAGAGAGCAGAGGGTGTTTTGAAATGGTTTGGTCACACGGAGAGGATGAGTGAGGAAAAATTGACAAAGAGGATATATGCGTCAAGAGGTGGAGGGAACGAGGAGAAATGGGAGACCAAATTGGAGGTGGAAAGATGGAGTGAAAAAGACTTTGAGTGATTGGGGCCTGAACATGCAGGAGGGTGAAAGGCGTGCAAGGAATAGAGTGAATTGGAACGATGTGGTATACCGAGGTCGACGTGCTGTCAGTGGATTGAACCAGGGCATGTGAAGCGTCTGGGGTAAACCAAAACATTCAGGTTCCTTTCCTCAAACATACTACTTATCTCTCCCTTTTTCTCATATTGGTTACATCCACACACATTTAGACACCCCAATCTGAGCCTTCGAGGAGGATGAGCACTCCCCGCGTCACTCCTTCTGTTTCCCCTTTTAGAAAGTTAAAATACAAAAAGGGGAGGGTTTCTAGCCCCCCCCCCCCCGTCCCCTTTAGTTGCCTTTTACGACACCTGAGAAATGCGTGGGAAGTATATCCCAGGGATATAGATATATATACATACATATATATATATATATATATATATATATATATATATATATATATATATATATATATATATATATATATATATATATAATTCCGTAACATCGTGGGTAAAACTGTACGTCTCATTTGTCTCACTTCGTCCTCAGCAATAAATGCTTGGGAATGTTCACTTAATACCGTACTTAAGCAAACGCCTAATTAATCCTCCGGTACGCTGGTAACTTAAACACATACGAAAAAGTATACTCCTACCTCTACGATATATCTTTGGCTACGTTAACTTAAATACTTATTTAGTGGACCAAACTCCTTAAATGTGGATACTCTAACCCCCTTAACTTTATATGTAAGCAATTATACCATGACCATCTTGTCACGTGAGGTAGTAGTTATAATCTCGTTGTTACAAATCTTCTGACCTTACCAACAGAAATTATCCGATCTCGTTACCAGCAGTAATTATCTTCTGATCTAGTTACCAACAGTAAATTATTTAGCATCTGATCTCGTTACCAGCAGATATTTTGATCTCATTACAAGAGGCGTTTACCTTCTGATCTCGTTATCAACAGTGGCTATCTTCAGTTCTTGTTACAAGAATGATCATCTGATCATGTTACCAGCTGCGATTATCTTCTGATCACATTACCAGCTGTGATTATCTTCTGATCACATTACCAGCTGCGATTATCTTCTGATCACATTACCAGCTGCGATTATCTTCTGATCACATTACCAGCTGTGATTATCTTCTGATCACATTACCAGCTGTGATTATCTTCTGATCACGTTACCAGCTGTGATTATCTTCTGATCACATTACCAGCTGCGATTATCTTCTGATCACATTACCAGCTGCGATTATCTTCTGATCACATTACCAGCTGTGATTATCTTCTGATCACATTACCAGCTGCGATTATCTTCTGATCACATTACCAGCTGCGATTATCTTCTGATCACATTACCAGCTGCGATTATCTTCTGATCACATTACCAGCTGTGATTATCTTCTGATCACATTACCAGCTGTGATTATCTTCTGATCACATTACCAGCTGCGATTATCTTCTGATCACATTACCAGCTGTGATTATCTTCTGATCACATTACCAGCTGCGATTATCTTCTGATCACATTACCAGCTGTGATTATCTTCTGATCACATTACCAGCTGCGATTATCTTCTGATCACATTACCAGCTGTGATTATCTTCTGATCACATTACCAGCTGTGATTATCTTCTGATCACATTACCAGCTGTGATTATCTTCTGATCACATTACCAGCTGTGATTATCTTCTGATCACGTTACCAGCTGTGATTATCTTCTGATCACATTACCAGCTGCGATTATCTTCTGATCACATTACCAGCTGTGATTATCTTCTGATCACATTACCAGCTGTGATTATCTTCTGATCACATTACCAGCTGTGATTATCTTCTGATCACGTTACCAGCTGTGATTATCTTCTGATCACATTACCAGCTGTGATTATCTTCTGATCACATTACCAGCTGTGATTATCTTCTGATCACATTACCAGCTGTGATTATCTTCTGATCACATTACCAGCTGTGATTATCTTCTGATCACATTACCAGCTGTGATTATCTTCTGATCACATTACCAGCTGTGATTATCTTCTGATCACATTACCAGCTGTGATTATCTTCTGATCACGTTACCAGCTGTGATTATCTTCTGATCACATTACCAGCTGCGATTATCTTCTGATCACATTACCAGCTGTGATTATCTTCTGATCACATTACCAGCTGTGATTATCTTCTGATCACATTACCAGCTGTGATTATCTTCTGATCACGTTACCAGAAGTGATTATCTTCTGATCACATTACCAGCTGTGATTATCTTCTGATCAAGTTACCAGAAGTGATTATCTTCTGATCAAGTTACCGGCTGTGATTATCTTCTGATCACGTTACCAGCTGTGATCACCTTTTGATATAGTTTTTATATGGTTACCAGCAATATGGATTCAGTTACCAGCTTATGGATAAGGCTAATCATTTTTTAATGCAGTCGCCAGCACAGATTATAATGGTTTACTTAGTGTTCTTGTTGGCTTACTGGAGATGTAAAGTGAGAGGGACACAAGGACATATTCTACAATAACAACCACATTGTGTTGGGAAGGTGAGGTAAGTGAGATACTGCAGTGAACACGTGAAGGTTCAAGGCCACACACAAGGAGGATGGCTACCAACGGAGAAAACACCACACTGGCCTCTGTGAGTCAGTCGGTGTGTGGCAGGAGACGTTAAGGAGGTAGTAAGTGTGTGTATGAAGGCCAGGTTACAGCTTGACTGACTTCCCTCTGTGATGCCTGAGTATATACAAGAGGCATCGGGGTCAGGTTTGGGAGGAGTAGCTATTCCCATAGACGTCGAAGCTGAATGTCGTAAGGTGTGAGCTTTCTCCTCCATGCTCTTGTACTGAGGGTAATTATCGTCCGTAAAAGCGACTCCTCCTCTCATGGAAATAATAGTCAGGTCATGCGTTAAACATGAATAATTACAACGGACGCTTCTCATCTGCCACCGTCCAGTATGGGCGTCAAGGATTAACACTACAGGAGCTGCCGGAGGTTGGGCCACTAAACACTTGTCTCCGGGCGTTATTACGTCACATGAGGTCACACCAGAAAAGCCGTGCTCAGTAAGGAACCAGTGTACGGCGCGAGCATGGGTTGCTGCACTGGTTTTCTCAGCAGCAGTCATTGCCCCTGGATTACTACACCAGCAGATGTCAAACACTAATACCATTAGGCCAAAATGAGGACCTTTACATCCCATTAACAGCAGCAGTGACCTGATCAACAGCAGTGATCTGAACAACAGCAGTGACCTGATCAACAGCAGTGATCTGAACAACAGCAGTGATCTGAACAACAGCAGTGACCACCTCAGCCGATTATCAGCACTGCTCTTATCAGGTTTACAAGAAAGATTTGTGAAAGCGACGCATTTTCCTGCTTACGTGCTCGGTACAGAGCGAAAGATTGCGTCATGCTGCTCCATGATGAGGTGAGCAGTTCTGAGAGGACAAACCTCTGTGTTTGACTCCTCGAGCCAGAGTGGACCACCACCACAACAGTGGTGACACCAGCGGTGGTGGTGGTAGTGGACAGTAAGAAGCACAGCACATCATGAAGGATGTAAGCATCTCCTTACTAGAACATTGGCAACTTTTTTTTTCTTTGCTGCACTGATAATGTGATATAAGTTTCTCACTGAATTAACTTAAATGTGCAACGTGAATATATCAAATCCTCACTTCATAAAACGTCAGAGTCAATACTACCATCTTCCTGTTTCCACTGCAAAACTGCAATGAGGCACTTAATACATATGCTGCCTTAAGCACAGCATTGAATTTATAAATTGTTCTCTCTTAAAGACATTACAAAATTCCGCGTTTCCCGGATAAACTGTTCGCTAAAAAATATAAAAGTCCCCAAGTTTTGTGCGTCTCCATAATACGGGGGGAAAAAAATCCCAGGAATTACAGCATTGTGTAAAGTTTCATTTGTTGAGTATGATGAGCATATTGTAATAATACTAAAACTTACATAAACATGCATATGACACAAACATCGTCCATGCTGTTTTGAAGAATCACAATACTTGGGATGTACAGTGGACATTTGTACTTTCCAGTCATCTCGGAGTTATAACACACTTAGTTATAACATATTCTACAGGGAAACTCAGTGTATCAGTCACCGCCAACACACACACATACGTGATGGAATGCCAAATGACGAAAGCAATATATCAGATGAAAATAGTTCTCCAGTTACAGCGTTGCCTTTGTTACTGCTGGAGTAAGGTTATCTTCAATCTCCTTCATTTTATTTAGTGTTCTGCCTGTCGGCGGGTCCAGTTTCATGGGTTTAACCCTCTGCAAACAACTCATCTTCAGCCATCCCCATGTCGTAATTCCCGGCCTCTAGTTATCAAGCACACATTTCTTCCACTCTAACGACGGCACTGTAGACAAGCATACCTGCTCTCTCCAGAAACATGCCATCGCCTGCTACAAAGCAAGTCTCCCAGTCTTTTCTAAACTATTTTAATGAGCAAAGTAAATTGCAAGACAAAATTCTAACAGAACTCTCCAGGGATTTGTAAAATAATTCCTAAACTGGGTACAAAACAGCTACTCTGGCGTTCACAAACCCCAAGAAACATGGGAAGGAGAAATGTAGCACATTCCGAGCGATTAGCGACATCTACACTAAATTCTCCAAGACTACATATGTAGCCACATTCATCTCACCATTTACTGTATATCATAAATTATGTTATCTTCTTCAAATGATATGAACGGTTATTGTATTTTGCATCATATTATCTTCCTAGCTTTTGTTCACGTATTACTAAATTCTATGTTAAATTACGCGATGTGAACATGCATTAAGATATACAACGTAAAAATTAAGCTACTTCAAATAAACTTAAATCTTGCATAAACTTATGTCATGTAACCCTTACGTCTTGCATTAAGCTATCACTGTCCTAGATATGGTACAGAAATTACATGTAGTACTGTACAAGTTATCGTCCATAGACCTGCTCATCATGATAACCTGTATAAGGTTATCTATCACAATAACAGACTATCTAACAAATCGAAGTGTATGTATAGCCAGACTGCCTAAGGTCAACCACACTACAAGACCCAAGTTTGCTGGTCTGTACAAACTGCAAGACCCAGATGTGCAGCTGATCTGTACAACACTAAAAGATCGAGCTCAAGTTAGGCTTTACAGATTACAACGACCAGCTGAGTTAGGTTATACAGATTGAGACCTGAGCCAAAATCAGTGTATGCGTTAGAGCTTCCCGTTGGCCAGGTTATCAAGTGGCTAACAATAACTAGGATATCTGTACTCGGTAGGTTGTACACTCGCTACATGAACTATATGATAATCCACAGTATCATAAGATGATCCACACTCGTCCGCTAAATCAGTTTGTATGTAAGTGTGTCAGCGTACAACTTAAGTAATCCATGTTACTTCAATGACTATATGATTAGGTCATGTGCCATGCGTCAAATCCTTCCTTGAGGTCATGTAGCTAGGTCAACATGATAACAAAAGTTTCTGGCAGGCCATGTGTGTGTCGTGTCCCCCCCCCCCCCCCCCGGAAGGTGCTCTACCATGTCTGCCTGTACCATCACACACCATCACTACATAAGTTGTTTACACCACAATTCATGTTTTCAACACCTTCAACCCCATTAAGAGCAATGTTATACAATGCACAGTAATTATCCCTAATGAGATAATAGTCATCAGTGACAAAATCTATTACAAGAATCACCGAGGAACACTTCAACATTCTCTCTCTCTCTCTCTCTCTCTCTCTCTCTCTCTCTCTCTCTCTCTCTCTCTCTCTAGGAAAAAAATATTTTGCTGCTAAAAACCTAACGACTATAGTTGTTGTAATTTCATAATATTATCATGTTAACCCCGAGTCCCCGGCATGATGGGGTGCTAACAATCTCCAGGTTTCCTCCAGACCTTACAATGAGAGGGGGGGATCTGACACTAGCCGTACCGGCCTCTCCCACCACCTTTCCTTCCATCTTGGACCTCCCTCTTTTTCTCTTCATTACACCAACATTTGTCGTCTGTCTAGTAACCTCTCTTCCGTTGAAAACCATCTGTTTAGCATCTTAATTCTCTCCTGAGAGCCAGTTGTCTAATGATGTTCTCAGTAGCCAACCATAATCCAACTATAACCTCCACTCACGATTTCGGTTCACTGTTGGTGTTTGTGTTCATCCCAACATCAACAAACTTGCTGAGGATCTTGAGTCCTCAAACGTAGATGTTATGTATCCCAATTCGCCGATTGCGTTCCTAATTCTACAAATTTTGTATCTTCGACTGTCTAAACTCCCGCCATGAGACTGCGGCATCCTGTCACCAGTAAGGCGATATTCTCTACTTCGGGGATTTCAATGTTCACCATAGGGAATGGTTGAATTCCTCTCATACAGACAGTAAGGGGACTGACGCTCTCACGCTCTCCATTCTCAACGAATTAGAACAAATTACCTCCCACCCTACCCGTATTCCTGACCGGTTTGACCACTTTCCTAATACTCTCGATCTATGTTTCACCTCTTATTCATCCCGCTGTAACTACACAATCTCGCCCCTAAATCGTTCATCTAATCACGCTCTTATAAACGTATCGATTGTAATGGCACCTAACCCTTCAGCAGCCCCTTTTAAGCGTAACTACTGGCACCTCAGCAAAACTGAAAAAACTAGCAAACTTTCTCTGAAAGGCCAGTAACTGGCAGTACTATATGGGCGACCAATACCTATCAAATAATGACTCATGTCCACATCAGTAATACTATAACTTTTATCAGATAAATTTACCCACAACCAGCGACTCTTGCAATATCACACCAAGAGAAAGCATCTTTAACATAATCATACATGCAAGGTTGCAAGCCTCTACAGCTGAAAAGCCATCACCCTAAAGCTGTGTGTGTGTGTGTGTGTGTGTGTGTGTGTGTGTGGCACTGTGGATTCTATTACTGTACTGTGATGATTATAACCAACTCCCGGATGTTGCACTACCCAACGCGAACATTCTTGAGAAAACCTGAGCTTCGAGTCTGCTTCTACAATAACAGGCACGGCCCTTAGTCTTTACTGTTGTTAAAGGTATGATGAGTGATATCAGCAGCACGTACGACCTTATCATTTCATGACTGGCTTAGAACCTGGCAACTTTCCCCTACTTGTATCTTTATAACGATAAATGAACAGGTTTTCCCGGTATCTTAAAATTTGTCATGAAACATAATTAAATACTTATAGAAAAACGTTTACGGAGATTTCATTTTACATACGACCAGAACTATTGGCTGTACCCTCTGATACATGATGGTAGGGGTGCGGGCTGCGTACACTAAGTATCTCCCTGAACATTCAGAAATGACTACTTCAAAAGTGAAGTTCGCCCCTAGAGTTAAATATGTCAGATATCATTTTCCTGACATTCTAGTTCCTTGGAAAGTTTTTAGTCTTTCATTCATGGTTCAAGGGTAAAGATCTGGCAACGATTCATTCTAATTAGGTAACGTATCACAGAGCCAATTTTCTATCAATCCTTAAACTACACATTACCACATTCATTGGCTAACAAAGTAAAATGCGAAAAAGATAAAATCAACTATCATCACGAAGAAGCAAACCACCATTACGGCAGAATCTTCGCGTGTACATACATATGTGGCTTCATCAACTTGTACTTAGCAGCAGTGAGCACACATAGACAACCTCACGGTACACACCGCTGCTGTGCGGTGCAACCTCGCATCACCCACCAGCAGTGCTTTGGAATCAGAAAAATGTTAATACGTTAGAAGGTAAGGTAATACCTTATAACATAACATGAAAAGATAAGGATAAGGCCTTACCATGATCATGTTAAGATAATGAGACCTTACCATGATCATGTTAAGATAATAAGACCTTACCATGATCATGTGAAGATAAGGATAAGACCTTAACATGATCATGTTAAGATAATGAGACCTTACCATGATCATGTTAAGATAATAAGACCTTACCATGATCATGTGAAGATAAGGATAAGACCTTACCATGATCATGTTAAGATAATAAGACCTTACCATGATCATGTTAAAATAACAAGACCTTACCATGATCATGTTAAGATAATAAAACTTTACCATGATCATGTTAAAATAACAAGACCTTACCATGATCATGTTAAGATAATAAGACCTTACCATGATCATGTTAAAATAACAAGACCTTACCATGATCATGTTAAGATAATAAAACTTTACCATGATCATGTTAAGATAAGGATAGGACCTTAACATGACCATGTTAAAGAGAATCTGGAGTAATAGGACATTTATTCTCATGTGCAGGTAAATGATACGATAGTCACGTTTATTTTTTTTTTCTTTTAAACTATTCGCCATTTCCCGCGTTAGCGAGGTAGCATTAAGAACAGAGGACTGGGCCTTTGAGGGAATACCCTCACCTGGCCCAATTCTCTGTTCCTTCTTTTGGAAAATTAAAAAAAAAAAACGAGAGGGGAGGATTTCCAGCCCCCCGCTCCCTCCCCTTTTAGTCGCCTTCTACGACACGCAGGGAATACGTGGGAAGTATTCTTAATCCCCTATCCCCAGGGATAAGTCACGTTTATATATATATATATATATATATATATATATATATATATATATATATATATATATCATCCCTGGGGATAGGGGATTAATCCCCTATCCCCAGGGATAAATCACGTTTATATATATATATATATATATATATATATATATATATATATATATATATATATATATATATATATATATATATATATCATCCCTGGGATGATATAAGTTTGTTGAGTATTCCTGGTAAATTATATGGGAGGGTATTGATTGAGAGGGTGAAGGCAGGTACAGAGCATCAGATTGGGGAAGAGCAGTGTGGTTTCAGAAGTGGTAGAGGATGTGTGGATCAGGTGTATGCTTTGAAGAATGTATGTGAGAAATACTTAGAAAAGCAAATGGATTTGTATGTAGCATTTATGGATCTGGAGAAGGCATATGATAGAGTTGATAGAGATGCTCTGTGGAAGGTATTAAGAATATATGGTGTGGGAGGCAAGTTGTTAGAAGCAGTGAAAAGTTTTTATCGAGGATGTAAGGCATGTGTACGTGTAGGAAGAGAGGAAAGTGATTGGTTCTCAGTGAATGTAGGTTTGCGGCAGGGGTGTGTGATGTCTCCATGGTTGTTTAATTTGTTTATGGATGGGGTTGTTAGGGAGGTAAATGCAAGAGTCTTGGAAAGAGGGGCAAGTATGAAGTCTGTTGGGGATGAGAGAGCTTGGGAAGTGAGTCAGTTGTTGTTCGCTGATGATACAGTGCTGGTGGCGGATTCATGAGAGATATATATATATATATATATATATATATATATATATATATATATATATATATATATATATATATATATATATTTATCTTTTTATTTATATAATGCTCTTATTCACATTTACTCTTAACTTTCTTCTTTCACACACTTTACCAAACTCAGTCACCAGCTTCTGCAGTTTCTCACATGAATCAGCCACCAGCGCTGTATCATCAGCGAACAACAACTGACTCACTTCCCAAGCTCTCTCATCCACAACAGACTTCATACTTGCCCCTCTTCCCAAAACTCTTGCATTCACCTCCCTGACAACCCCATCCATAAACAAATCAAACAACCATGGAGACATCACATATATATATATATATATATATATATATATATATATATATATATATATATATATATATATATATATATATATATATATATATATTTTTTTTTTTTTTTTTTTTATACTTTGTCGCTGTCTCCCGCGTTTGCGAGGTAGCGCAAGGAAACAGACGAAAGAAGTGGCCCAACCCCCCCCCCATACACATGTACATACGTCCACACACGCAAATATACATACCTACACAGCTTTCCATGGTTTACCCCAGACGCTTCACATGCCTTGATTCAATCCACTGACAGCACGTCAACCCCTGTATACCACATCGCTCCAATTCACTCTATTCCTTGCCCTCCTTTCACCCTCCTGCATGTTCAGGCCCCGATCACACAAAATCTTTTTCACTCCATCTTTCCACCTCCAATTTGGTCTCCCTCTTCTCCTCGTTCCCTCCACCTCCGACACATATATCCTCTTGGTCAATCTTTCCTCACTCATTCTCTCCATGTGCCCAAACCATTTCAAAACACCCTCTTCTGCTCTCTCAACCACGCTCTTTTTATTTCCACACATCTCTCTTACCCTTACGTTACTTACTCGATCAAACCACCTCACACCACACATTGTCCTCAAACATCTCATTTCCAGCACATCCATCCTCCTGCGCACATCTCTATCCATAGCCCACGCCTTGCAACCATACAACATTGTTGGAACCACTATTCCTTCAAACATACCCATTTTTGCTTTCCGAGATAATGTTCTCGACTTCCACACATTTTTCAAGGCTCCCAAAATTTTCGCCCCCTCCCCCACCCTATGATCCACTTCCGCTTCCATGGTTCCATCCGCTGACAGATCCACTCCCAGATATCTAAAACACTTCACTTCCTCCAGTTTTTCTCCATTCAAACTCACCTCCCAATTGACTTGACCCTCACCCCTACTGTACCTATTCTAAAAGTATCGGGAATATTTCTAAATATACGGTTATTCTTCTGTTATAAAGAACCAGGTTTAAGATGTTTCATTGTAAGAGTACGAGGAAAACTTAGGAAAGGTATGGAACATTTAAGCTACAAAAGTACTAATTTTGAGCGAAGGGTCAGTTATTCAACGTAATGCTGAAGACGCAGAGTTATCATTTTCAAAGTTAGGCTAAAGGTGTAATGTTCTTTTAAGGTAGAGTTTAATTGAGATTACTGATTCAGTTTTTCGAAGGGCGACTAAAAAATTGAAAATGTTACACAGATTGTTATCCAAAGAGTAACGACAAAACAAATAAAGAGAAATAAAATCTTTGATAATGAAACTGGGGAAGTCCACGGGCCACTATTATTACCTTTAGTTCCTACTGTCGCGAAAAAAAGTTAAAAATGAAAAAAAAAATTCGTGATTAAGCGTAGCCTACACAAGACATGGGAGGGAGTCAATAAACACTGTCATCGTCCAGAATTAAGCAATATAACACCAACTGGCTAACGTTATGTTATCATGATACATCTTTTATTTGGTGACATATGGCAGGAAAAGCTTAAGGCCGGGGACCAAACAGGTCCTGTTCTCACGAACACACGAACGATGGGACGACACGGGGATGTCCTCACGAACACACGAACGTTGGGACGACACGGGGATGTCCTCACGAACACACGAACGTTGGGACGACACGGGGATGTCCTCACGAACACACGAACGTGGGACACGGGGATGTCCTCACGAACACACGAATGGTGGGACAACACGGGAAAGGAAACGAAAGTAGAACACACACGTCTTGAGACATAGTGAAAGCAGGATTCTATAAATAAATGTAATGAGAAATGAGAGACAAAATATTCATATACTGTACGGACGATCGAACAAAAGGACATACACAAGATACTTTAAGGAAATATGACTGGCGGTGGCAGGACATACGGGAGTACGTTGATGGATGATGCGAGGTATGGATGCAACCACTTGGCTACAGACGGTACACACGAGAAGACGGAAATGGGCAAGACAAAACAGACGACTAAATGGACCGAGATGACAACAAGGACTTGGAGGGGAAGGAGCCACGAGAAGAGACGTATATATGACCACGTAGTACGGCAATTTTAGGTATGAAACAGCTGATACCTGTCTCGGTAATGCAATGAAAATGAAGCATTGTGTGCCCTTACGAGTACGAGAGTGAACCGTGTCTTCTGGTGGAGAAAATAATGAAAAACAAAATCAGAAGAGCACAAGAATTATCTGTACTATTAAGCATGTCAAACGTCACAGTAATACAATGAAAAATATTTTGTAAGGTGATTACAGTGCCTTGTGATACGTACAGGTAAAATGAGCAAACACCAAAGTTCACATTACTACACAATGAAAAAATAAAATGGCAGAAGCCTACCATCATGACAGCAACTGTAAAACCATCAAGAGTTTTAAATAAACAGAACCAACACTTTACTTCATGACGCTGGTTGGTTAGTAATAGCTAAACATGACAAAGGTGGCGCTATGGTCAAACTTGAATGAGGTTTTGTGAAAAAGTTGATTGATCAACATCTAGCACAGCCACGCCTCCATTATGCACATACAGCAGCCAACATGTTTCATAGTAATGCACTAAAAAAACTGTAGGGACGAGCAATGTATAGAGGGAACTAAAAATGTTAGTTCAAACATAACACTGGAAGCAAAAGTAATGTTTTTCCACAGTCAATGATAATAGCTAGAACACATCCTCTTTAGGACTGTAATTAACCTGTTAACTTCCAAAAGAAAAATGGAAGCAAACAACAAAACGACATTTCCCTACACAATTAATATTTTGTAAAGCTATGATTCCAGTTTCTTGTGTCTTATTGTTAACCGGGTAATGAGATGCACAGCAGGAATGGAGTATAAACATGATCATGTCTACGGTGATAATCAATACCTCCAAGTTACACCGGCTGAGTACACTCAGGACTCTCAAGAAGTTAAAAATTAAAATAATTAAATAAAAGTTTGTTATAACAAGATAACGCAACACTTACAACCGAATACCAGATAAGCACAGAAATTATTGTCAAGGGTCATAACTTTACACAAGACGACACGCAGGGAATACGTAGGAAGTATTCTTTCTCCCCTATAGGGAGGCCAAGGTAGGGAGGATACTGGGAGGGTGGGGAGAATACTGGGAGGGTGGGGAGGATACTGGGAGGGTGATCCTCCAGGGTGGGTGGGGAGGATACTGGGAGGGGGATCCTCCAGGGTGGGTGGGGAGGATACTGGGAGGGTGATCCTCCAGGGAGGGTGGGGAGGATACTGGGAGGGTGGATCCTCCAAGGGAGGGGTGGGGGAGGATACTGGGAGGGGGATCCTCCAGGGTGGGTGGGGAGGATACTGGGAGGGTGATCCTCCAGGGAGGGTGGGGAGGATACTGGGAGGGGGGATCCTCCAGGGAGGGTGGGGAGGGATACTGGAGGGTGATCCTCCAGGGAGGGGTGGGAGGATACTGGGAGGGTGATCCTCCAGGGAGGGTGGGGAGGATACTGGGGAGGGGGGATCCTCCAGGGTGGTTGGGGAGGATACTGGGAGGGGATCCTCCAGGGAGGGTGGGGAGGATACTGGGAGGGTGATCCTCCAGGGAGGGTGGGGAGGATACTGGAGGGGATCCTCCAGGGAGGGTGGGGAGGATACTGGGAGGGGGATCCTCCAGGGAGGGTGGGGAGGATACTGGGAGGGTGATCCTCCAGGGAGGGTGGGGAGGATACTGGGAGGGGGATCCTCCAGGGAGGATGGGGAGGATACTTGGAGGGGGGATCCTCCAGGGAGGGTGGGGAGGATACTGGGAGGGTGATCCTCCAGGGAGGGTGGGGAGGATACTGGGAGGGTGATCCTCCAGGGAGGATGGGGAGGATACTGGGAGGGGGATCCTCCAGGGAGGGTGGGGAGGATACTTGGAGGGGGATCCTCCAGGGAGGGTGGGGAGGATACTGGGAGGGTGATCCTCCAGGGAGGGTGGGGAGGATACTGGGAGGGTGATCCTCCAGGGAGGGTGGGGAGGATACTGGGAGGGGGCTCCTCCAGGGAGGGTGGGCAGGGAGGATACTGGGAGGGTGATCCTCCAGGGAGGGTGGGGAGGATACTGGGAGGGTGATCCTCCAGGGAGGGTGGGGAGGATACTGGGAGGGTGATCCTCCAGGGTGGG
The DNA here is from genome assembly GCF_036320965.1 of Panulirus ornatus. NCBI lineage: Eukaryota > Metazoa > Arthropoda > Malacostraca > Decapoda > Palinuridae > Panulirus > Panulirus ornatus. The sequence continues at coordinate 6,428,114 of NC_092276.1, forward strand.
TGGGGAGGATACTGGGAGGGTGATCCTCCAGGGAGGGTGGGGAGGATACTGGGAGGGTGATCCTCCAGGGAGGGTGGGGAGGATACTGGGAGGGGGATCCTCCAGGGAGGGTGGGGAGGATACTGGGAGGGTGATCCTCCAGGGTGGGCAGGGAGGATACTGGGAGGGTGATCCTCCAGGGAGGGTGGGGAGGATACTGGGAGGGTGATCCTCCAGGGAGGGTGGGGAGGATACTGGGAGGGTGATCCTCCAGGGAGGGTGGGGAGGATACTGGGAGGGGGATCCTCCAGGGAGGGTGGGGAGGATACTGGGAGGGTGATCCTCCAGGGAGGGTGGGGAGGATACTGGGAGGGTGATCCTCCAGGGAGGGTGGGGAGGATACTGGGAGGGTGATCCTCCAGGGTGGGTGGGGAGGATACTGGGAGGGTGATCCTCCAGGGTGGGCAGGGAGAATACTGGGAGGGTGATCCTCCAGGGAGGGTGGGGAGGATACTGGGAGGGGGATCCTCCAGGGAGGGTGGGGAGGATACTGGGAGGGTGATCCTCCAGGGAGGGTGGGGAGGATACTGGGAGGGTGATCCTCCAGGGAGGGTGGGGAGGATACTGGGAGGGTGATCCTCCAGGGTGGGTGGGCAGGGAGGATACTGGGAGGGTGATCCTCCAGGGAGGGTGGGGAGGATACTGGGAGGGTGATCCTCCAGGGAGGGTGGGGAGGATACTGGGAGGGTGATCCTCCAGGGAGGGTGGGGAGGATACTGGGAGGGTGATCCTCCAGGGAGGGTGGGCAGGGAGGATACTGGGAGGGTGATCCTCCAGGGAGGGTGGGGAGGATACTAGGAGGGTGATCCTCCAGGGTGGGCAGGGAGGATACTGGGAGGGTGATCCTCCAGGGAGGGTGGGGAGGATACTGGGAGGGTGATCCTCCAGGGAGGGTGGGGAGGATACTGGGAGGGTGATCCTCCAGGGAGGGTGGGGAGGATACTGGGAGGGGGATCCTCCAGGGAGGGTGGGGAGGATACTGGGAGGGTGATCCTCCAGGGAGGGTGGGGAGGATACTGGGAGGGTGATCCTCCAGGGAGGGTGGGGAGGATACTGGGAGGGTGATCCTCCAGGGTGGGTGGGGAGGATACTGGGAGGGTGATCCTCCAGGGTGGGCAGGGAGAATACTGGGAGGGTGATCCTCCAGGGAGGGTGGGGAGGATACTGGGAGGGGGATCCTCCAGGGAGGGTGGGGAGGATACTGGGAGGGTGATCCTCCAGGGAGGGTGGGGAGGATACTGGGAGGGTGATCCTCCAGGGAGGGTGGGGAGGATACTGGGAGGGTGATCCTCCAGGGTGGGTGGGCAGGGAGGATACTGGGAGGGTGATCCTCCAGGGAGGGTGGGGAGGATACTGGGAGGGTGATCCTCCAGGGAGGGTGGGGAGGATACTGGGAGGGTGATCCTCCAGGGAGGGTGGGGAGGATACTGGGAGGGTGATCCTCCAGGGAGGGTGGGGAGGATACTGGGAGGGTGATCCTCCAGGGAGAGAGGGTGGGCAGGGAGGATACTGGGAGGGTGGGGAGGGAGGTTGTTCCTGGTGGGTTATGGAGAGGTGGCAAGCCTCAATAGTATCAGACGGCTGCCACTGGTCATTATCACCAAGTACCCCGTCCGTCCGGCCGGCCGGCTGGTGGGTCGGGGCTGGCTCCTCATCATGGCTGCTTCCCACATCTCATGTTTAAGCGAGGGATCAAGCTACCGCACGTCTCAATATTCCTGGCATCACTAAGGATGATCACATATTTACTGACACTATATGACGGCAAAAGCTTTACTTTGGCACCTGCTCAAACGGCAAATGATTTATGTTCTTCTGGAGATAATAGCTCGGAGTCTGAAAACGTTACGAACATTCTAAATATAAACATAACTGGAAATAAATGTTATAACAAATGTGTACTTCCTCGCCTAGGTTAGCCTCCCCCACAATGTCCTCAGGTCACATATATACTTGTTACGGACAAACGTACAAAAATAGTGAAGAACCACGCAGGGATATATATATATATATATATATATATATATATATATATATATATATATATATATATATATATATATTTTTTTTTTTTTTCTTCTTTTTTGCTTTGTCGCTGTCTCCCGCGTTTGCGAGGTAGCGCAAGGAAACAGACGAAAGAAATGGCCCAACCCACCCCCATACACATGTATATACATACGTCCACACACGCAAATATACATACCTACACAGCTTTCCATGGTTTACCCCAGACGCTTCACATGCCCTGATTCAATCCACTGACAGCACGTCAACCCTGGTATACCACATCGCTCCAATTCACTCTATTCCTTGCCCTCCTTTCACCCTCCTGCATGTTCAGGTCCCGACCACACAAAATCTTTTTCACTCCATCTTTCCACCTCCAATTTGGTCTCCCTCTTCTCCTCGTTCCCTCCACCTCCGACACATATATCCTCTTGGTCAATCTTTCCTCACTCATTCTCTCCATGTGCCCAAACCATTTCAAAACACCCTCTTCTGCTCTCTCAACCACGCTCTTTTTATTTCCACACATCTCTCTTACCCTTACGTTACTTACTCGATCAAACCACCTCACACCACACATTGTCCTCAAACATCTCATTTCCAGCACATCCATCCTCCTGCGCACCACTCTATCCATAGCCCACGCCTCGCAACCATACAACATTGTTGGAACCACTATTCCTTCAAACATACCCATTTTTGCTTTCCGAGATAATGTTCTCGACTTCCACACTGTTCTCGACTGTTATATATATATATATATATATATATATATATATATATATATATATATATATATATATATATATATATATATATATATTTTTGTCGCTGTCTCCCGCGTTTGCGAGGTAGCGCAAGGGAACAGACGAAAGAAATGGCCCAACCCACCCCCATACACATGTATATACATACGTCCACACACGCAAATATACATACCTACACAGCTTTCCATGGTTTACCCCAGACGCTTCACATGCCTTGATTCAATCCACTGACAGCACGTCAACCCCGGTATACCACCGATCCAATTCACTCTATTCCTTGCCCTCCTTTCACCCTCCTGCATGTTCAGGCCCCGATCACACAAAATCTTTTTCACTCCATCTTTCCACCTCCAATTTGGTCTCCCTCTTCTCCTCGTTCCCTCCACCTCCGACACATATATCCTCTTGGTCAATCTTTCCTCACTCATTCTCTCCATGTGCCCAAACCATTTCAAAACACCCTCTTCTGCTCTCTCAACCACGCTCTTTTTATTTCCACACATCTCTCTTACCCTTACGTTACTTACTCGATCAAACCACCTCACACCACACATTGTCCTCAAACATCTCATTTCCAGCACATCCATCCTCCTGCGCACAACTCTATCCATAGCCCACGCCTCGCAACCATACAACATTGTTGGAACCACTATTCCTTCAAACATACCCATTTTTGCTTTCCGAGATAATGTTCTCGACTTCCACACATTCATCAAGGCTCCCAGAATTTTCGCCCCCTCCCCCACCCTATGATCCACTTCCGCTTCCATGGTTCCATCCGCTGCCAGATCCACTCCCAGATATCTAAAACACTTCACTTCCTCCAGTTTTTCTCCATTCAAACTCACCTCCCAATTGACTTGACCCTCAACCCTACTGTACCTAATAACCTTGCTCTTATTCACATTTACTCTTAACTTTCTTCTTTCACACACTTTACCAAACTCAGTCACCAGCTTCTGCAGTTTCTCACATGAATCAGCCACCAGCGCTGTATCATCAGCGAACAACAACTGACTCACTTCCCAAGCTCTCTCATCCCCAACAGACTTCATACTTGCCCCTCTTTCCAAAACTCTTGCATTCACCTCCCTAACAACCCCATCCATAAACAAATTAAACAACCATGGAGACATCACACACCCCTGCCGCAAACCTACATATATATATATATATATATATATATATATATATATATATATATATATATATATATATATATATACCATGTCTTTATTCGTATGTATGTATGCAAACACACGCCATAGACAGATAATGCCAGCCCCTACGGTAGGATGAACAGCTGGGTCGACTTTGGACCGGCTACCACGACCTGGGTTCAAATTTATGCGGGGTTGATCCCAGGCGGCCGGTGCAAGCGTGACGGTCAGTAACGCTAACCGTTACAAACTGGAGGTGTGTGTGTGTGTGTTACGGGGAAGGTTTTCCACTCGTGTTGCTTCGTCTCTTAACCATGTACATATGTACAGCATATTAACAACCAAAGTCTCCGAAACCAAGGAGAAATTCCTCAGAGGGAAAGTTAGCACTCCAGAAACCCCGGCAATTTAACCACAGCAAGTCGTGTGTGTGTGTGTGTGAATGAGGGAGGGGCAAGGACCACCAGCAGCTGACAATGATACTAGATTTCCTCATCTCTAGGTTGTTGTACACTTCTTTCCTTATTTCATCTCTAGGTTGTTGTACACTTCTTTCCTTATTTCATCTCTAGGTTGTTGTACACTTCTTTCCTTATTTCATCTCTAGGTTGTTGTACACTTCTTTCCTTATTTCATCTCTAGGTTGTTGTACACTTCTTTCCTTATTTCATCTCTAGGTTGTTGTACACTTCTTTCCTTATTTCATCTCTAGGTTGTTGTACACTTCTTTCCTTATTTCATCTCTAGGTTGTTGTACACTTCTTTCCTTATTTCATCACTAGACTGTTGTTCACTTCTTTCCTTATTTCATCACTAGGTTGTTGTACACTTCTTTCCTTACTTCATCTCTAGGTTGTTGTACACTTCTTTCCTTATTTCATCTCTAGGTTGTTGTACACTTCTTTCCTTATTTCATCTCTAGGTTGTTGTACACTTCTTTCCTTATTTCATCACTAGACTGTTGTTCACTTCTTTCCTTATTTCATCTCTAGGGTGTTGTACACTTCTTTCCTTATTTCATCACTAGACTGTTGTTCACCTCTTTCCTTGTTTCATCTCTAGGTTGTTGTACACTTCTTTCCTTATTTCATCTCTAGGTTGTTATACACTTCTTTCCTTATTTCATCACTAGACTGTTGTTCACTTTTCTTTATTTCATCTCGAGGTTGTTCACTTCTTTCCTTATCTCATCACTAGGTTGTTCACTTTCCTTATTTCATCACTACGTTGTTCACTTATTTTCCTATTTCATCACTAGGATGTTCACTTCTTTCCTTATTTCATCACAAGGTTGTTGTTCACTTCTTTCCTTACTTCATCACCAGGTTGTTGTTTATCTTTCCTTATTTCATCACTAGGTTGTTGTTCACTTCTTTCCTTATTTCATTATTTGACTGTTGTTCACTTCTTTCCTTATTTCATAACTAGGTTGTTCACTTCTTTCCTTATTTCATCACTAGGTTGTTTATTTCTTTCCTTATTTCATCACTATGTTGTTTACTGCCTTATTTCAACACTAGGTTGCGTTTTATTTTTTTCCTTATTTCATCACTAGACTGTTCACTTCTTATCTCATAACTAGGTTGTTGTTTAATTCTTTCATCACTAGGCTGCTGTTTATTTCTTTCCTTATTTCATCATTAGACTGTTGTTCACTTCTTCCTGATTTCATCACTAAGTTGTTTACTTCTTTCCTTATTTCATTACTAGGTTGTTTTTCACTTCTTTACTTACTTCATCACTAAGTTGTTGATCACTTTCCTGATTTCATCACTAGGTTGTTGTTCAATTCTTTCCTTATTTCATCACTAGGTTGTTGTTCACTTCTTTCCTTATTTCATCACTAGGTTGTTCACTTCTTTCCTTATTTCATCACTAAGTTGTTCACTTCTTTCCTTATTTCATCTCTAGGTTGTTGTACACTTTCCTTATTTCATCACTAGACTGTTGTTCACTTCTTTCCTTATTTCATCTCTAGGTTGTTGTACACTTCTTTCCTTATTTCATCACTAGACTGTTGTTCACTTCTTCCTTATTTCATCACTAAGTTGTTTACTTCTTTCCTTATTTCATCACTAGGTTGTTCACTTCTTTCCTTACTTCATCACTAAGTTGTTGATTACTTTCCTTATTTCATAACTAGGTTGTTGTTCACTTCTTTCCTTACTTCATCACTAAGTTGTTGATCACTTTCCTTATTTCATCACTAGGTTGTTGTTCACTTCTTTCCTTATTTCATCACTAGGTTGTTCATTTCTTTCCTCATTTCATCACTAGGTTGCTGTTCATTTCTTTCCTTATTTCATCATTAGGTTGTTGTTCATTTCTTTCCTTATTTCGTCACTAGGTTGTTCACTTCTTTCCTTATTTCATCGCTAAGTTGTTCATTTCTTTCCTTATTTCATCACTAAGTTGTTGTTCACTTCTTTCCTTATTTCATGACTCAGCTGATCACTTCTTTCCTTATTTCATCACTAAGTTGTTCACTTCTTTCCTTATTTCATCCCTAGGTTGTTCACTTCTTTCCTTATTTCATCACTAAGTTGTTCACTGCTTTCCTTATTTCATCACTAAGTTGTTGTTCATTTCTTTCCTTATTTCATCACTAAGTTGTTGTTCACTTCTTTCCTTATTTCATCACTAAGTTGTTGTTCACTGCTTTCCTTATTTCATCACTAAGTTGTTGTTCACGTCCTTCCTTGTTTCATCACTAAGTTGTTGTTCACTTCTTTCCTTATTTCATCACTAAGTTGTTGTTCACTTCTTTCCTTATTCCATTACTAGGTTGTTGTTCACCTCTTTCCTTATTTCATCACTAGGTTGTTGTTCATTTCTTTCCCTATTTCATCTCTAGGTTGTTGTACACTTCTTTCCTTATTTCATCACTAGGTTGTTGTTCACCTCTTTCCTTATTTCATCACTAGGCTGTTGTTCATTTCTTTCCCTATTTCATCTCTAAGTTGTTGTACACTTCTTTCCTTATTTCATCACAAGACTGTTGTTCACTTATTTCCTTATTTCATCTCTAGGTTGTTGTACACTTCTTTCCTTATTTCATCACTAGGTTGTTGTTCACTTCTTTCCTTATTTCATCACTAGGTTGTTGTTCATTTCTTTCCTTATTTCATCTCTAGGTTGTTGTACACTTCTTTCCTTATTTCATCACTAGACTGTTGTTCACTTATTTCCTTATTTCATCTCTAGGTTGTTCACTTCTTTCCTTATTTCATCACTAGGTTGTTCACTTTCCTTATTTCATCACTAGGTTGTTCACTTTTTTCCTTATTTCATCACTAAGTTGTTCACATCTTTCCTTATTTCATCACTAGGTTGTTGTTCACTTCTTTCCTTATTTCATCACTAGGTTGTTGTTCACTTCTTTCCTTATTTTATCACTAGGTTGTTGTTCACTTCTTTCCTTATTTCATCACTTAGGTTGTTGTTCACTTCTTTCCTTATTTCATCACTAGGATGTTGTTCACTTCTTTATTTCAAAAGTCTATTTCGAAATCTCTCTTATCTACCGTGCTTTGTTTACTTCAACAACCCTCTCTCCCATGCCTATCATACATCTCTTGTTCTCTGAATACATCTCCAATGGTACTATTCATCTCTTCACACACACACACACACACACACACACACACACACACACACACACAAACACACACACACACACACACACACACACACCTCTGTATCTTCTCATCTGTGTTTTATCCTTGTTACATCTTCCTGTGCATGTCGTAATTGCGCCACCTCTCACTCAGACCGCTTCTCTCAGTCTCAAAGTACTTCGCCCTTCCTACCTTTCTCATCTTGCCATATCCCCCCCTTATCAGACGCCCCCCACTCCCTCCCTCTGCTCATCTCCTCTCCCGCCTTCACCATGACCGCCCTCCCACCACACTCACATAACAGTACCCTCATAGTAGTGTCCCTCCCTGAGCCTAGACCAACGAAGGTAATTGGTTAGCCATGACACAATAAGACTAGGTTGCAAGAGCCGCCCGCCACCTCTACCCTAGCCACTTCCTCTTCCATCATGGGGTAAATGACCTGAATAACCTCCTTATTGTTGCTCCTACCCTAAACTTGCCATCGCCCCTCGTACTAACACTTATCAAACAGCATCTCTGTAACCCTTTCCCGGTACGCTGTCTTACCCTCTGAACAACAGTTTCCCTCACAGTGGGAGGTAAGTCTGCAGACCAACACCTGACACCTCCCATCGTTACACACCTTAGCAGCTTTAGATGAATCCCAACATCCTCTCTGGAATACTAAACTCGCTAATACTGACCATTGCACAGCACCTTTCAAAAACCGCTCGAAACTCACCAAACCCCCCATCTACCTACACATTAAAACATTTTCTGTACATCGAACGACAAGTCTCCAACCATCCTGAACATCTCGTATCTGTTGAAAAGTATACCAACAGTCTTCCGCCAAACATCCCAACATGTCATGCCTTCTCCAACACCACCAACCTCACACCACGCACGTACATACATATCTTTTCCTGGCACCACTTGAAATCCTTAGAGGACATCTTACATAACCTCTTAAAACAGTTACGTGGAATTATGATGTGAAGGGAAGTTGGGTGTGGTGCATAGGTGGTTGTGATGGTAATGGTATGCTAGGAGATGCTGTATTTTGTTGGCAGTAGAGCTTGTGTGCGGGTAGATGTTGCCATAACGGGTGTGTAGGGATATGTGGCCGTGACAGGATGTGTAGATTGGATAGCTGTTGCAATAACAGGTGTGGTTATGAGAAGAGTGTTGTGGTTTAAAGAGCTGAAGAGTGTGCTGATATGGTTTGGACATTTGGAGAGAATGGGTGAGGAAAGGTTGACAAAGAGCATATATCTATCAGAAGGGAAGGGGACAAGAGGACCAAATTGGAGATTTTGAGCGATCGGGGTCAGAACATGCAGGAGAGTGAAAGGCGTGCACGGGTTAGATTGAATTGGAATAATGTGGATACAGTGCCGTCAACAGACTGAACCAGGGAATGTGAGGCGGCCGGGGTAAACCATGGAAAGCCCTCTGGGAACGGGTTGTGCAAAAGGAGATGTAGTTTCGGTGCAATACACATGGCAACTCAAGTGGTGAATAAATGTGAAGGAATGTGACCTTTTTTGTTTCTTAGCGCTTCTTATCAAACGCAGGAAACGGCGACCAAGTATAAGGGGTGGGGTATATAAATATTTACCACTGTGAAAGTGATATTGGTGATAAGATATAAAACAATGGGATTGTGAGTGCTTCACAAAACGAGAATTAGAGAGTTTCTTATCGGATGTGAAAGCAATGGAACCACAGCTGGAAGGGTTACATGGGTCTCCTGTTTAAGGAGAGGCAGCACCAACGACATGCTTCCAAGATGGAAAATTTGGGGTTTTAGGTCAAAGACGAAACAGCTAAGCAAAGATCGGAGCTGGCTCCAAGCACAATCCCTGAGGACACGAGCGGGTGAGGTATATGGCCATACCTTGCACATGTGAAGCTAGAGAGGAGCATGGCCGACCATGCGCGAAGTTAGAGAGGAGCATGGCCGACCATGCGCGAGGAAACTGTTGTAGCAGCTAGGTGGAAGTTTCGACAATCGCGGTTGTGCTCTATACCATAAACAACTACAATGAAAGTCTTCATAAACGTTATAATAATATTTCACTGGAGACGTAATGAATCGAATGCTTTCTCAGGAAACCAAAATATATATTTCCAGTTCACTATAAACACCATATTTTTATAAGAGAACAATATTGCTTTAATCAACATGAAAATACACTCACTCTCGTTTTACATCCTGTAGAAAAACACAAAGTATCTCTTGTTGTCTCCTTACGATACCATTACCTATAAGTCTCTCTCTCTCTCTCTCTCTCTCTCTCTCTCTCTCTCTCTCTCTCTCTCTCTCTCTCTCTCAGGGCTTTGTTTATATCAACATTTCGCAATGTTTATTCTCATTCCTTTCCCTTGGCCTCATAACGTACCGTTCCCTTGCCTGCCACTGCATCCTTGAATTTCCCACATCTCGGTTTCCTTGACCTTTGTGAATGCTTATTTTTACTTCTGGGGATTTTTATCCGGCACTCATTACAACCATATCCATCATACCTCTCTTGACTGTCTCATCAACAGTGTTCAGAAGAGGATTCCTTTAATCCAGTAACTTACTTTTATTCATCTGGTAACATATTACTCAAAACTCGTAACTTTCCTATCTAACACATCAAAGTTACTTGTTTAATACATTTGGTAATAAAATATTCCATTCATTTTCATCATAAGATATATGAAACTTCCATTTCAGCACACATTTCTAAGTGTCACCTCTATTTAGCTTACATTTAAATCAGTTTTAATTCCACCGTCCATTTCCATCTCCGACTACAATGCAGCATACAATACTCAAGTCTACACTTTGATCATACCTAATTTGCCAACCCAATAAATATATTATAATACATCTACAATCCAGTATATAATTCTTTGTTGGTAAACATTCCTATGCCCGTCTCCATTCCAGCCATTACTTCGCCACCGTTGCACTTCCTCTCCCGTGTACACTCACCTCCGTCATCCATACAAACTAAATATCCACATCAAAATCTATATACGAAAAAAAAACTCATGCAATACAAAAGAATAATCTATAGCCACAAGATCATTCATGAAATACAATATATATATATATATATATATATATATATATATATATATATATATATATATATATATATATATATATATCTTTTTTTTTTTTTTTTGCTTTGTCGCTGTCTCCCGCGTTTGCGAGGTATATATATATATATATACTTATTTTTATTTTTTTTGCTTTGTCGCTGTCTCCCGCGTTTGCGAGGTAGCGCAAGGAAACAGACGAAAGAAATGGCCCAACCCACCCCCATACACATGTACATACATACGTCCACACACGCAAATATACATACCTACACAGCTTTCCATGGTTTACCCCAGACGCTTCACATGCCTTGATTCAATCCACTGACAGCCCGTCAACCCCGGTATACCACATCGCTCCAATTCACTCTATTCCTTGCCCTCCTTTCACCCTCCTGCATGTTCAGGCCCCGATCACACAAAATCTTCTTCACTCCATCTTTCCACCTCCAATTTGGTCTCCCTCTTCTCCTCGTTCCCTCCACCTCCGACACATATATTCTCTTGGTCAATCTTTCCTCACTCATTCTCTCCATGTGCCCGAACCATATCAAAACACCCTCTTCTGCTCTCTCAACCACGCTCTTTTTATTTCCACACATCTCTCTTACCCTTACGTTACTTACTCGATCAAACCACCTCACACCACACATTGTCCTCAAACATCTCATTTCCAGCACATCCATCCTCCTGCGCACAACTCTATCCATAGCCCACGCCTCGCAACCATACAACATTGTTGGAACCACTATTCCTTCAAACATACCCATTTTTGCTTTCCGAGATACTGTTCTCGACTTCCACACATTCTTCAAGGCTCCCAGAATTTTCGCCCCCTCCCCCACCCTATGATCCACTTCCGCTTCCGTGGTTCCATCCGCTGCCAGATCCACTCCCAGATATCTAAAACACTTCACTTCCTCCAGTTTTTCTCCATTCAAACTCACCTCCCAATTGACTTGACCCTCAACCCTACTGTACCTAATAACCTTGCTCTTATTCACATTTACTCTTAACTTTCTTCTTTCACACACTTTACCAAACTCAGTCACCAGCTTCTGCAGTTTCTCACATGAATCAGCCACCAGCGCTGTATCATCAGCGAACAACAACTGACTCACTTCCCAAGCTCTCTCATCCCCAACAGACTTCATACTTGCCCCTCTTTCCAAAACACTTGCATTCACCTCCCTAACAACCCCATCCATAAACAAATTAAACAACCATGGAGACATCACACACCCCTGCCGCAAACCTACATTCACTGAGAACCCATCACTTTCCTCTCTTCCTACACGTACACATGCCTCACATCCTCGATAAAAACTTTTCACTGCCTCTAACAACTTGCCTCCCACACCATATATTCTTAATACCTTCCACAGAGAAGAGGTAGTAAAAGCTTTGCGGAAGATGAAAGCCGGCAAGGCAGCAGGTTTGGATGGTATTGCAGTGGAATTTATTAAAAAAGGGGGTGACTGTATTGTTGACTGGTTGGTAAGGTTATTTAATGTATGTATGACTCATGGTGAGGTGCCTGAGGATTGGCGGAATGCGTGCATAGTGCCACTGTACAAAGGCAAAGGGGATAAGAGTGAGTGCTCAAATTACAGAGGTATAAGTTTGTTGAGTATTCCTGGTAAATTATATGGGAGGATATTGATTGAGAGGGTGAAGGCATGTACAGAGCATCAGATTGGGGAAGAGCAGTGTGGTTTCAGAAGTGGTAGAGGATGTGTGGATCAGGTGTTTGCTTTGAAGAATGTATGTGAGAAATACTTAGAAAAGCAAATGGATTTGTATGTAGCATTTATGGATCTGGAGAAGGCATATGATAGAGCTGATAGAGATGCTCTGTCGAAGGTATATATATATATATATATATATATATATATATATATATATATATATATATATATATATATAAAGTTCCGGATAGTCTGCATAGGCAGGGGGCCAAGGTCAGGCTAAATCAACCAGACACACTCCCTTCAACTTTCCTGGCAGTACCGTGAAAATGCTGTACGCTGGTGTACATGCAGTTCCTGTCATTACTGATGCTGCTTCAACTATAAGCCTAGTTTTTAGTATTATCTGTTACGAGTACAATTTGTACTGTTTCCTCTACACACTGGTATTGTTGCTTCTATTTCTAATATCAGTATTATTTGGTTTACTTATACTGCTTCTGTTTTAACAAGGAGCATTACTGTTAACTTCTGCTTAAGTAAGTAATCTCTGTTACTACCGTCACCACCATGAGAGAGCAGCCACCGGCATAACTTAATGATTATGGGGACAATAGTAAAGAGGCAAGGGGAAGGCAGCGAAGCGACGCCCTCACCAGCCGAGTTTCCAGCTCAATAATTTACGAATTATGTAACCATATCCATCAATACGAAAATTATACTGAGAGTCACTCCCTTCAAGATTTACTGAAAACTACCACACCTACCATTAACCATACCTAACCTAAGCAACTAATAACTAAAACCAATTTTTGCTATACTACTCGTTTCTAAAAGGATGAATATTTTCTGTTTAGTTATACTATTCATTTCTAAAAGGATAAACCAGGCACTTTGCTCATCACTGTGAAAAGAGGAAGAAAACATCAATCAGGCCTCCAGCAGGGAAGGATGGGGTAAGGTCGTTCACCACACCTGCAAGCGACACCACTGGTCGACCGCTCACCAATACGCTGGTGTTATTCATTTCTGGAGGGAAAAGTTGATAACCAATTACAATCACTCTATGTTTTTAACATTAAATAAGTGTTATCTGTAACCTCCAGCTAATAATGTGGCACCGGCATTTAGTTTTGAAACATTTAAATACCCTGATAAAATGTCTGCCACTGATTCACGACATGCCATCAAATTATTTACTAACATGCCAGAAACCGTAAAAACTCCGTGCTTAACCTGGTAAAGATAGACTATGCGAGAAAAACTAAGGTTAATGTTAATACCCAGCGCAATCATAGTGAAGGAAAAAAGTCAGGTGGTAGCAGAAGGTAGAGAATGAAACATGAACCCTTTACACCTGTATACTCCAGTCAGCGGCCGCCGGGAACTACACTTGCAACTTTTGATAATGATCGAGCCTAAATGGTTGTTTCACACACAAGACAAATGTTTAATGCATACAATATGATGAGCCAGTTACACCGAACTACATTCAACTACATACCCTTGTGTCTCCACAAAACTAATCGCACAACATCTGATTAGTAACATGACAGCGTTAATTCAAGGAGACCATAAGGTCCCTTCTTTATGAGGATGGAGGAAAAGTAAAAGGCATACAAGATGAGACGGGTGCAGGCAATCATGGGCCGGCCGCTGTGGGGTCCTGGCCTTGGGTCATACCTGCACCTCCACACGCTCCTCGCTCCTCTCTCCATCGCTATTCTTTTACCTCCCTCTTATATAAAAGCAAAAACACTTTCTCTTACCAACTACTTTCCTGTAAGCATCGCATATCATCACGAGTTGATGATGCATGAATCGTGATGGTGCATGTGGCTACTACTGGCAATGATAAGCCTCCAGCATGGCTGACCTCAGCCGCAAACTGAATGGGCTGACCAAGAGGTAATGCTGCCGTCAAGTGCTCATGACAGACGACTACATCCCACCCACCTCCACTTGCTCTCTCATTCTGTATCATTTCATGAAGTACATCAACCAACAGCATTATCAGTGATCAAAAAAAAAAACGTTAAAAATTATGCTACTCCTTAACACCAACAAAACTGTCCATTTCCTAACCCTATTCTTCATCTTTTCATCTTCTATTCCAATCTTTCCCTGCCGCACGTCTCCGCCACACTACCAGCAGATGTATCAAAGTGATTGTTATCCAAGGTCTAGTTGTAGTGGTGTAGGCAGCTCCCTGGCCGGATATATCAACAGAGGACAGAAGCGGCAGGAGCAGCAACAGGCCCACCCGCTGGTTTCACTTAGTATCAGTCATCACCCAACATGTTTGGTTGTGTGGCCGCTACACAAAGCAAGGGTGATTGTACAATTCATCAAAATAAAGTAAAAGATGCAAAACAATGCTAACATTTACATAAGCAAAGGACTATTAACGTATTTAACTAAAAATGCAAACATCATACACCCAATATATCTATATAAACAACAGAAGAATCTGATCATAAATTACTAATCTAATCAATAAATTACTACTCAACAACAGAAAACGAACACGTAGGACCAGCCATGTAAATACAAATTCGGCTGCTACATCCAACACTACCAAAATCATCACAATCCGAAAATTCTTCATACCTAACTCAGCAACGGTAGATGAAATGCTGTCTACACGGCGGTACTTTTAGAAATGATCAGTGGAGTAACGTGTGGCGTATCCTGTCTCCGTTTATCACTGTGTATCAGTGTCAGTGTTCATTAATAACGTGGAGGATGATGTGGACGCTGCTTCACAAGTCAACTACTTCGTGACCAGCGGGAGTCTTACAAGAAAACTGACCCATATTGTCTTCGGCCAACATTTAATATGTAAAATCATGCATATATTACAAAAGACGATAGTTCATGAAGTTACAGTCACTAAATATGTACTAGTCAAAGTTGCCACCAAGTGGCTGTACTGGTATCTTATCTAGTCTGGCTGAAGTGTTTGGGGGTAAAACTATACAAAACAAGGACACCTAGCTAAGCCTACCCTTAACTCGAACATCATGACCCATTATTCCCAGCAAACTATGGCCACTCACTCTGCCAGCTCTACTTTCCATCTGTGTTCCTCCCACATGGACGATACACGACTGCACACCAAATGTTCCTTGCGAACTGCACCCCCCCCCCCCCCCCGGCTACGTTTCATAATGGCTCTGAGTAAAACTGGCTTGAATATAACGACCAGATATCTTTATGACATGTTATACTTACAACTTTTGGTAATAACCTGTGTGTCACGTAATGGCTTGTGGAAATGGGTGACTACTAGTAGTGGTGTTCGGCCTGGGGTTACAGGGGAAAGTATGACAGAGCATAAAATGATGCAGGGTGAGAAATAGGGTGTGGTGTTGCATGATGTGGCGGGGTAATAAGATATCGTGTGGTGGTGACGAATGTGACGGGAAAGATGTACCAGCACATCATGATCAAAGCCACAACCACACACAAGCAAACGAATTAAAATGCCCACAAGCAACTGCATACCTTTTGCATGTATAGTACAAATGTGACTACATATTCTTATATATATAAATATATATATATATATATATATATATATATATATATATATATATATATATATATATATATATATATATATTCTTTTTTTCATACTATTCGCCATTTCCCGCGTTAGCGAGGTAGCGTTAAGAACAGAAGACTGAGCCTTGGAGGGAATATCCTCACTTGGCCCCCTTCTCTGTTCCTTCTTTTGGAAAATCTAAAAAAAAAAAAAATGAAAGGGGAGGATTTCCAGCCCCCCGCTCCCTTCCCTTTTAGTCGCCTTCTACGACACGCAGGGAATACGTGGGAAGTATTCTTTCTTCCCTATCCCCAGGGATGATATATATATATATATATATATATATATATATATATATACTTTGTCGCTGTCTCCCGCGTTAGCGAGGTAGAGCAAGGAAACAGACGAGAATGGCCCAACCCACCCACATACACATGTATATACATACACGTCCACACACACACATATACATACATACACATCTCAACGTATATATATATATATATATATATATATATATATATATATATATATATATATATATACAATATATATATAGGAAAGGATCACAATTTTGCTCGTGATCAAGATATTCCTATGAGTCAACGGGGAAAATGAACTTTTCGTGTTTCATTTTCCCCGTGGACTCATAGGAATATATATATATATATATATATATATATATATATATATATATATATATATATATATATATATATATATATATATATTTTCCAGCCTCCCCCCCTCCCCCCCTTTTAGTCGGCCTCTACGACACGCAGGGAATACGTGGGAAGTATTCTTTCTCCCTTATCCCATGGATATATATATATATATATATATATATATATATATATATATATATATATATATATATATCGCTACCTATATATACAGATAGCGAATGAAATAAACAAACGGTAATACACAATATTTAAACACCTTTCACCTGTGTCTAGCACACGCCTCACTGCCCCAAGTACCACAGGTTCCAATATTACTCCACCTTGTAACGTCACATCCTCCTGATAACCTAACCAGGTGCTGGATAAAGCCATGTTGCGAGGGGGACGGAGAGTCCCACGTCTTCGACTGCCACTTACTTTGTGGTAAAAAATTCGTCAAACTTGCATTTTAGGATTGTGTTTTCACGGCAAAATAACGTTTTTTTTTGTAAATGGCTTTTCGGTTATAATTTCAATATATGCTACCTTTTCACTAAATACCGGTAAAACTGTAAATCATTCATAGAATCATATATTCTGGAGGAGGTTACCGGGACCCGCCTGCCTGTTGATACACCGTGGGTGAAGTCACTTTGGGCGAGGTCCTACCATCTGCTGTCCCAGAGTAGTTTCGTCCGAAGAACCTCTCATTCCAAAGAGGTCCATTTCTCCCTGACAACGAACTAGTGCAGCCTTGAAGCTGCAGGAACCACCTTCAGTGAAAGAGATCCTGGGGTTATATAATAACAAAAATAATAGCAACACAAGTCCTTGAAATAAGTCGGACTTGACCAACCGACTCTGTCTTTGTGCACTTATGATGCTGAGCTTTGCATCAACACTGACACATATGAACTTTGATACAGCTACTCTTGCTGTACACATTTAAATGCTACGCTATACCTCCGTTTCAACACATATAAAGAACTAAGCTATACTCATACATATATGAAGCTATACTGTTACATAAAGTAAGCCATACTCCTGTTATACACATAAAGAGTAAGCTATACTCGTTATACTCATATAAAGTAGGTTATACCTCTGATACATATAAAGAACTAGGCTATATTCTTGCTATACAATAGGTACTGAGCTATACTTGTTATAACTACTAAAGTGTAAACTGAAAATAAGGTGACTTCTCTCTTCTATCTGTGCTCTGGAGGTCAACACTCAACCTTTTTTTTTCCTAGATAAAACTGACTACTTTTTAACACAGGCTCAATACACTTTAATATTCTATGCTGTTCTTAGCAACACGTGTCACCTAGCCATATTATTATCTGGGGTATAGTAATACAAAACGATTTTGTAAACATGCTATTACCTATTATTTTTACGATCTTATATATATGACCGGTATCAATTACTGTAAAACTCTCGGTGTTTCTCAGTTTCTGCCAGCTCACTTTTCTCTATCTGGCTGTGGGAATGCTGGCGTCACCGGACGAGCCAACATCCTCCACTCCCTACCACACTCTCCGGGCCCAGAGTCTAGTCTCTGCACTCTGACGCAAAATCGTTTTATCTTCGTCATCTTTTAATGGTTTAATATATGTCATTTCGATCATGTTTACGATATTTACCTTGACATGCAGAATATAAAGGACAGTATTCCATCTATCTGGTACAACATGAATAAAGGCGGAGAGGCCGGCTTATCTTGCATACCCACCTGGTCCAGCGTGCCGTGCAGTATCTCGGGAGGGAGTCGGCCATCCGGCTCTACCTTCACTCACCGTTCTATATGTTACATCATGAACAAACACGTGCGGCCGACACTATGTGCAGTTATCTAATACTGGTGGAGCATGAGACAGGATAGAACTCAACATTTACTCTACGCTTCTATATCTACATCCAATGCTAGGATGTTCATCTCTATAACAGTATCGTTCCACCAAGGTCAAGCACCTCTTAAAACACTACGGAAAACATATATAATAATTTTGGCAAACTATCTATGGGTGCTGTACTTGGACTTAAGCATGTATGCATGCCCTGAAAAAAAAAGACATCAAGAGCAGACAATGTACGTAGCAGCTGGGACGGCGACAAGGATGATAACAGCCGCCCGGAGTTGGGTTACACCACTCCTCCCAAGCTCCTCACTCGTGAGATTCTTTGCCACCCTCTTTCCTCACACGCCGCCAGTCTTCACTAGTTCCTCATGAAGCTGGCAGTATCATATCCCCCCTCCCCCTCCCCAGGCTTCTAGTTAACATAGCACGAACCAATCCCCCTCCCTCAGTCAAGGACATAAGACATCCTCCCTTACCATGGCCTCAGCTTCTCTTAAGGGTGAGACCACAGCCCTTCCCTAGTCCGGAGATGGACTTTTGAAACTTCCCACGAGTCTTAACACAGCTACCAATGTCATTATAATTTGTTCCTCCGTTACGCTTCTAATCACGTTAATAAGGCAACTGGATGTGTACGCTAATGTTAATGACTTGCCTAAACTATGGATATTAAAGTTAAGTAAAAGGGTAAATAAGCTCGTGTTACCACAAAGCTGATGCTTCGCCGCTAGGTTATTTACGTATTGTTACGTTAATGCACTTTATACTATATACGTATGTATGGATATGATTTTTTATTTCCTTTTTGGTGGTAACTTAGACGGAGCAGTCAAGTCAACGTCCTTAATCACGGCCATCTCTTCCCGTAACACACACACACACACACACACACACACACACACACACCTCAAATCTCTCCTTCATACGATCCCTCATTTTTTTGCAACGGCATTACAACCCTTACATCCAAACGACTTCACCAACTCAAGTACATCAAAAACTTATTCCTGCTTCATTCATCAGCAACCTATACCTACAATCCTCTTCCTCTAAGAAGCAAGGCAAAGACAAAACATGTGCAAACCGTTATGACTGGACAACCACTAAACAATCGCCTTCCTTGCGCAGTCTTAAAATCCGAACCACTTTCCTTAGGTAAGTCTGAGTTATGCTTTCTCGTCTGCCTAAGATGCAACTTCAATAATGAAGACACTTAACACTTATTCCTCATATTTCCTGCACGCACACCACACGTACCATCATGCTTCCTGACATGTGGTCTCGCCCGGTAGACAGGATCGGCTTCCTGAGCGATGTGGGATCCCCATTGAAGGGGATCCTTGAGCAGGAAGGTAAGGTAAGGTATAAGTGCAAGCATTGTTCTTATGAAAGGTGAGGCAGCACAGAGCGGCAGGTTACGAGTATGCCAGGCTGGATGGAGTAATCATATGTTTATACTCAATACTAATATGTAATGCATGTATCAACATTTTATACAAGAGACTATAGGTTCGACATTATATCAAGTAACGATAACTATATGTGATTCTACTTTACACGTCATACGAGATTGGGGGTTTACAATTAAATATATGACGAAATGTTCATCATATCCGAGGCCAGACAAAGTATTAGATTTGAAGACGTATTAGGAAAATACATTTTCTTCGACAAACTTCACGACTGTACATCCTTCACATGAAATACGCCAACTTTTTTTTTTTTTTTACAGTTAATCATTCACTGGTGATGCGAATATCCCGTCCCTAGCTGTGATAAACCCATCAACTAATTGGTGGAGACTCATTTGCGCCATGCCAACCTGACTGACAACCCGCCTTTTTTGGCGGGTTGTCAGTCATTAATGTTCCTAAATGTTCATCACAGGGGGGATAGGGATATCATCACCTCGCCGCCAGTGAAAATACCGATAATATTGTGAAGAACCATTTCGCTAAGAAAAAAATAATACAGAAACAAAAAGAGATCTAACTACACACATGAGGTAAGATCAGTTAGCAGTGAGCTCGCTTTAGTACGATGAGTTCAAATTTGAGTATTGTAAATACATTTCCTGGTGAATTAAGCTAATTAAAAGAACTGGAGAATCAATCTTCAAGTTTCACACTGGTAAAGGAAGGCAAGTCACAAGAATGTTTAACCTCAAGTACCAAAGGATCTACCAACACCCTTGGATAAGACTCAAATTCCTCATAACACAGGGTAATACTGCCTAAACAGGCATCAAGCTAATCGCTGATGCAACACGGTACGTTTAACCCAGGGATATACATGGGCCAAATTACGGCACCACTCAATAAAACTAACAGTGAGCTCAGTGCTCATCCCTTCGTAAGTCTTTGGAACCCGTCCTACTTTGCTGGCCAGGACGCCTCTAGTTGTGCTGACAATATACCGGAGGTTATCTGGAATGAAATGGATTCCTGCGTCCCGTCTTCGTCTAAATTTTTATTGTAAAAATCATAGTTTCAAAGCTCCTGCTCTGATTCCAGTCACATCATGGGCATATCATACCGAGTCATGAAACTCAACCCATCTCTTGAATCTCACTCTCCCTTCATGTCTGCTCCCAATCATTGCAAAGCTGTTATTCGTAAATTCAACGAACACCTTAATAAAAAAAAAAAAAAGAGTGTACTGATCTAAAATCTACGAATAAATTTCCCTGGTCCTGAACCAAAAGCATCCCCAACAACTGTAACTAATCGTCACTCCTCTCTTCCGACCTTTTCGTAACCTATTCTCAGTCTTTGATGTTTCCGTACATATTTGATGTTTCCTCGCACAGGTATTTTACTAAATCAAATTCTTCTTCCACCTACAAGTGGGTACGGCGTATAGTTCTGTTGCATACGTTCTCATTTCCTAGAGGAGTATAGTCCTCTGAACTAGCTCTAATCCTTCATTCCTTGTACATTTCGCCTCGGTCTTGAAGCCAAACTTTTTCTTCTTAGAAGCAGAAATTGATGACATCCATCCTTGAGAGAGGAGACCGTTATGATCCCTCCAACTATCGCCCTAATGCACTAACTTTTGCTATTTCCCAATCTTTTTATTCTCATCTTGTTCCAGTGCCCTCTCTCACATCACCAATTCGGGTTTCGCGGTGCAAGATCAACGGTAACTCCTATGACTCATTTCTAGTCCTTTCTCAGGGATTTTGGTGAATCTTTTGTTCTGGCCTTTAACAAATCTAAAACATCTGACAGATTCTGGTATGTCCTAACTTTTTTAACGTTCTGCTTCTGTGTTCTCTAATATTGCATTGATCGCTACAATTCCTCTTATCCTATGAACAGTGATGTCCTTCATGGATCTGTCCTACCATCTCATCTCTTTCTTCCATCCTAGAGCGACCTTCTTTTTTAACCTCAAATCCAACCCATTATTACTATGATGATTCCATTCTTCATACTTCAACTCACTTTCTCTCCTTTCCTCACTATAAGACTTTTTCTATATAATACGCTCGTGCTGAACATATTTCTCTTAATTCAGATCAGTACAGCATTTCGGAATGGGAAACAGTAGCGCAAAATCTAACTTCTCCCTATACCTTTCTTAAATGTCACTCGCTTCTACCCTGCAATTACATACACATCTTCACTCAATCCTGGAAACCCCATATAGTAACCATTACAAAGTATGCTTCCAAACGATTACGAGCTGCATGAGTGCCACAATAAAAATCCTGCTTTATTATTTCTCCATCCGTCACTTTTCAACCATCCCTGTTCGTTCGATATGATGTTGCTGTCTCGTGGTTCTACACATTTCTGCTACTCTCGTGAGCTGGATGCCGCTTTCCAAATACTGTCTGTAAAGACAAGCGAGACGAGGAAAGACCTAGGCTACTCACAGAAAGGACATATACAGCATTTACTGGTACTACGCTGTTCCCAAGAAGGACATGTACAGAATGTACACGTTCTAGGCCACTCACAGATAGGACAGACAGCATATATGTCTACCACCAGGCTGCAAACAGAAAGGACATGTACAGCATGTACAGCGCTAAGCTACTCAAAGGAAAGATATGTACAGCATGTCAGATACTAAATATGTAAGGGATGTATATGGACTAGGCTACACACAGGAAGGACATAATACAGTATGTATACCTACTAAGCAACTCACGGGAAGGACATTTGCAACATGTAGAGGTACTAAGCTACTCACAGGAAAGGCATTTACAGCATACATAGAGACTAGGCTACTCACAGGAAGGACATGCACAGCATGTACAGGCACTAAACTACTAACAGGAAGGACATGTGCAGCATGCACATGTTAGGACTAGGCTACTCACAAAAAGTATTTAGGATACTCACAGAAAGTATACATACATTTTTTCAGCTTATGATAATGTTTCTTATATTAAGTGCATGTACAATGTGCTGATATATTTATACCTTCTGAAAATCCTCTCGCGGGCTCCCCGGTACACAACAGACCACTGTTTAAACCTGAGAGACCATTAATTACTGTCAAACGAATCATATGTAATATCAATGAGCTAAATGCTTTATGTTTACATACTCCTTATATAAATGCACTTTATATCAGCGCCAGTAACATCACACAGGATCGAACCACTGAAGGGCCTCTTTGACGTTATGCATTTACAAACAACCTAATTGATATCAATATTATATACCTTCCGTGCTCTGATTGAAACAGGTATTCTGTATGATTTTTGTCGACAGATGTAAATTAATACAGATGCGTCTTTACACTTGACCAAAAGTTCATTATCAATGTGGACACCATTATTCAGTGCTGGAAGGCTGCACATACAGGAAATTTCTCTATCGTATGAGTATAAAGTATAGCACCTAGGAATCACCCATTTTCTCCAAAATTCACTAAATAATTTTCCTCCTCTTTTCATGATTACCGTAGTGCCTTAATCCTGATGTGGACTCGTCCACGACCGAAAACTGACACTTTAAAAAAGAAATTAAATACACCTACAAAGCAAGCGATAAAGATAATACATCGAAGAACCGAGTACGACTACAAAAATATAAAACATTATCTAAAAGGTAGTCTGATCGAAGAGTGACCCGGCAATCTGCCCCCTGATGCTGGAGGTGGAGACTTGATTAATGTCATACCCTGTTATCCTATCCGACCCGACCCCTCGTCGTTCTCCCTCTTCCCATGGCCTTACCTCCATCACAAGCCTCATATCATGGCCACTTATTACTATTAGTTTCGCAGATCACACAGACGTTTAAAATCAAACAACTTGAAAAGTCTGCAATCATGCTCAACTACTGTTATGACTTTATGGCTTGAACAAGGCTAAACTTCATAGGGAAATTGTCCTAAGTTGAGCTTAAACCTGTTCAAACCTTCAAGTCTTATTAAGGACAAAAAAAAAAGCAAAACTATAGTCTTATGATCCGACTACTGGGAGCAGCACTCAGTAATAAGCGTTGTCATTACGGTAATCTGGGGTAGGGCCTCAAATCATTGCTCCGGTAAGGAATCAGCCAGGCTTTCTAGTCGGACCTAATGCCTGTAAGGTCTTTTAGCAAGGACGAAGCCAAGCTCGCGATCTGCTACAGAACCTGCGTGAGTATGAGTTTAGTTGTGAGGTACATGTTCCACAATGTGTTGAGCCTTCTAAGACGAAGGAAATACGTAGGTAGTATGCTTTCTCCCCTATATACATTATTACCCTACAAACCCTTTTCCAGGAGTTCTTGCAGCTCCAAGGCTACGCAAGGAAATGACGGACTCCTTTGGAGTAAGCTCTTAAAACGAAACTGCACTCCCAATGATAACTCCTTACTAAAGCTGACTTTTCGCTTGCGGTATAATCTCATGCAAGTGGAGTCCGGTAATACACACACACACACACACACACACACACACACGTGTATGTGTGTCACCTTATTTACATACAAGGCAGCTCAATACGGGAGTTAACTGAAAGCCAGTATAGTTTATGGAGATTCGCTAGGGGGGGGGGGGGGATGCGCTCAAGGAACAATCGGGAATATCAAAAACGTGTCAAAGGAAATGCCAAACAATGAGATAACGTGGGACTACAAACAATACAGAACACAAGCAGTCTCCTGGACGATGAACAATACACCACAGAACGGACGTGAGAAATACGAGGATTACCAGATGAAGTCTAGTAAAGAAATAGAAACATCATGCTATTTCAGATGATATGCTTGACCAACTCGAAAAATAAGAATTGAAACAAGACTAACTAAGAATACGAGAAACGGAAGGGAAATGTTAGGAATGAACGCAACTTGGCTTTGTATACGGAGCGTACTTGATAGTTTAAAACATCAAAAACGAAAGTAAACCTATCTGGGAACAAAAGGAATAGAATACCACAATCTATGAACGAAAGAAAAGTAACTAAAGCACCATGGAAAATAAAAAAGATGAAAACTACAAGCAAAAATGAAATTGAGGATCTGACCAAAACCATCTGACCATCTGGAAAAATACGGGATCTGTCCAAAAGCGCATCACGAAAACACAGAATACACGAAATACTTGGAAGAAAAGTAAATGAAAAAGTACACCTTCCGACAACAGTCGATAGGACTGATATTGCAGAAACATGAAGAACAAGCTGAGTCCTTCAACAGAAAGTATGGAACGGATGAGGACGACATAATAATAATAAGCATAACACTAAATGAAAATGAAGACCAAACAACTTGAGTAAAGAACCAGTACCGCCATAATTTGAAAACCAGTTTAGCGATACAAAGGAATACGCAGACAGGCATCATAAAGGGCCATATTTACCACTAATATCAATATATCTAGCAAGGAAGACTGACAGCACCTGTGAACACTTAGGAACGCGAGTTTCACAACCCGTAACCCACCTATCACATCCTACCCCAAGCACAAACAAGATATATGATTCGCTGATTCTCCGTTATCTTATCAGCCCATATCAAAACTGACCATATATCTTGTTTTTGTTTGTTCGGTCCAAAGACACCTTGAGATTATCACTCATCATGTACGTAGACGCACGATTTGTGCTTACACATGTAATCTATACATAACACAACATTCACACGTTTCTATTACTGTAGTTTCCACTTACAAGAGCTTCATGCATAGGACGAGTGCTCAGCATAATAAGAATAGTACGAAATGAAAGTAAACCTCGATGCAAAAACCAATTGGAGAAAATATGCTGCAGGAATTTGCACCATCTAATGGTGTCAGAGCTAACATCATTCATTCGCATATTTCAGATAGCATTGCACATTATTACAATCACTGAAACCCCTACTCGCAAACACTCACCTACCGATGCACGCACCGTACACGAGTAGGCGCACAAACAAATTTCTTTAACCTTTACATCAAGTTTGTCGTACACTCGCTTCAGACATAACGGGAGTTGGCCCTTGCAACTGGTGGCTGGTCAACAAAATTAAGAGTAATTGTCCCTAAGTAGGTTCACTGCTTACATCCAAAAGTGCCAGAGATAAATGCATATTTCTACGTATATTTTAGACACTATCACAACACGTAATTCATAAGGTGATGAAAGTAAATACAGCAATAAATACTATCCACATCAAATCAGAATGAACAAAACTAACCCGTGCTGTATGTAACGTCAGTGACCACTATTCTCAAAGTCACAGAGGAAAGTGCATACAGGTACTGACAAAACAAACAAATACATTTCTAATGAGTTTGGAATCTTCAAACTTAGCCTGCTTAAAGCATGATATTCTAGTATCAAGGAGATTCCAGTCATGGTGACGACATACTAGAGCAAAAGCATTGAAGTACTTAGCTGATAATCTGCACTTCGCCGCCGACGTTAGTTTTTCTCCTGTAGGATGAAAACCGTAATTTCCAGAAAAATTATATTCCTTACTTTCAACACATAAATTCAAGCTGTTAACACCTTCATCCACAAAGCCTAACCTCAAAGGGAGAATAACTGGCCACGGTTACAGGCAGGGAGAAGCAACCAGTAGCACAACCTCTCTTCACAACGTTAACTGGCATACTGAGCCGACCGTCAGCGACGCGGACGGCCCGGCTGGACCGCTCATTGACAGACCGTAACACACACACACACACACACACACACACATCCATGCTCACGTACACAAACACAAACATGAATGGTCAAGTACACTTCCCTTGCTCACTGGATGTATGTCATGTATTTACGTTTCGGTGAAGATCTGAAATGTAATCTGAGCTTTATAAATAAAAATCAGCTAAATATTTTAGTTGTACTACACGTTCGAAAGCTGAAACTACGGGTCCTATGTAAAAGTAAACTCATATAACTAGTCACAGACCATCATTAGTCACTAAGTTGATCTAGATGTTTTGTAACCTTGTCCCAAGATGCCACAATTATTCTCTCTCTCTCTCTCTCTCTCTCTCTCTCTCTCTCTCTCTCTCTCTCTCTCTCTCTCTCTCTCTCTCTCTCTCTCTCTCTCTCTCTCTCATATGGAAATGAAAAACGGCATGTTACTGATAGAAACAATAAACGCTGCACTATATAGGTTAGGAAGCTGCCCAGCTGCCACACACTCTGGCAAGTCTTCCTCTTCGCCACCATCCACACCCACAACCTTCACTTGGTTCACTAACAAACCATTACAAGCGCAATGTTGACCTGAAAGAGCATGCACAAATGTTAACATTGTTAGTGTATCTATACACATGCACAACTTCTGGTTCAACGTTGGTAAGGTGTTTGCTATAGTTGTCACCAATCTGATGAAATCAACAACAATGACACATTTCAGGGGTGAGAACATGGCGATCCCCAGACTAACAAGGGATAGACGAATCAACGGAACATATCCCTTTCCACTATTTCTGTCCAGTCAATAGAAAATCACGGGTTACTTAAAATTCTCTTGATCATGCAATGTTTTTGCAGCTGACAGTTTCCCAGACCAAAACAGAAGTTTGCAAGTCAAGCAAAATGTATGCTCGTTGTAATGTCTGGGAACTGTTTTCCTTAACGTAAAATCTGCTTCGATTGCAGCCAGATATTGTCTATGATAAAACAAACGCCAATGACACCAACTAGCAAATTACTTTGTAATAAAGGTTTAGAGTTTAACATGGATGGGACTTATCTTTCTTCGGAAGACGCACATCTTTATTCCACGTATACATAACATTCCCTATGAACTGTTTGATATCGTATCCTTATAGCAAGCAATAAAGACAAGAAACAAGCCTATCATAAGAATGGGGAATAATTGTAGATCACAACTCAAGTTTCATTTGTTAAAACAATCTAGTGACGGAGAATTTGAGGATGAAGCGGAGATAACCTTAGGTAATGATGCAAAACGCAAGCAATATGGCGCTGAGAAAGTGACGTTTGAATGAAGAGTATGCATTTCCCTTTAAAGTTCAAATATCTCCTGTAGACATTATTTGACTATCATACTACTTTTACGTGCTAGAGACTATATCGTCACCAAAGATATGAAGATCTATAAGATAACAAGGGGCCGTGACAAATTAAATGCGGGGGAATGTCAAGTGGCAGTCGAGGGAGCACACCAACTAGCTGAATCCTGACCGGTAAGGTGAGGCGACCTTCGGCCAGAATGACAACAACTCCCTGTGAGAGGAGGAAATACACACATTCAGAAAGGCAAAAACAAAATCCACATATGGTCCTTCAGAAGCACTGGGATATAATCAAATCTCGACCGAGACAATGATCGGGAGCGGCGTTCGAAGATATCCAAGAATTACCGGCATACTCATCATAACGTAACCCTATTACAAGTGTGTTTCTGATGTGCTTGCTTCCACTTACAACTTAGGCATTAACTTGACAAACTTACCTCATGTCAACCTGTGTACGGCATTTAACTGCGATGAGGCTCGCATCAAAATCAAACTCGATTTACGTAACAAAGCGTTTATATCATATATAAAATGGTTACATTCTGAATTTTCTAAAGAAGAGCTTCCTGAAAGACCCAACTTATTCTGTGAGAAAAAAAAAAAGCACGTTAAATTCGGAACTCTTATTCTTATGTCATTGCCGGTGCGAACAATATTTCCCTCCTTAAATATGTAAGTTTAGGGTAAATTGATGTTCTAATAAAGTGCTGAATGAGTACCTGTGATGCCTTTGGTGTTATAGTATACTTGAAGTAAATTGTCCATGGTAGCAAAAGAACACGTCCATCCTTAGTTACCACACCGTATGTCCTTATACACATTAATTTTTACCAGAAAATTTGAAAAATTGAACACATTGGTTTCCCAAACACTTGTTCTGCCATCCTTTTATGAAAATTTTCGTTCAAGTGGTATAGGAGAACCCAAACACTCATTATTCCAATGATAATTTCTTTTTGTATGTACTGTATGATATAGAGTATATTAAAGTTGCATAGTTAACATCACTCCAGCGAACATTTTATACAAGTTTGCTATAACTCACATAGTATTGAATGCAATAAAACTATACGTTGCTAAATAAATGCCCAACAATGGACACTTCATAGACTATCAACACCATCAGCAAGAATCAAATCTCCATTTACTGAAGCAAATGAAGGCACTATCCACTTAAGAAATTGTCAATTAACTAATTTGGTACCCATTCATACTATAGATATGTTTCCACAGAGCCAGTTCCCTAAGCATTAATAACAGAGATCCACAATGTCAAACCGATGTTCGATAAATGGAATAACTGACTCCTTTCTAGTAGTCTGGTGGCCCAGTGCACCCGATCTACGCCTTAGCAGATAGATATCTGCCGTTCGCTGGTGGGTCTTACGTGTAATGAAGTGCACTGTTATGCTCAAATTTCATCGTATAACCTTAGTGAACTTGACAAAACCTGTTATTGGCTGCTGGTACTTCGGGAAATAGCCACAATCCTTAGTAATTCCTTTCCATGTGTCTTTTCTACTTGAGGCTACAACAGCACTCGGAAGTCCAGCAACGTCCTGTCAAGTGATGTGTAGTGGATCTGAGGGAAGAACGTGCACGGCAACTGAGTGGTAAGTGTTTGTTGTAGTAGTTGCATCGTAGGCATGAAGGGTTCTGGAATATCTTTAATTAACGTTTGTAGTGTAGCAGGGATGGGTAAAATTCAAAGCATACTTTGTATGTACAACTCATGTTTATCCGAGAAGCGCGGTTGTTTAATCCTTGTCGGGTTAGGTTGTGTTTTGTTAGTCATATCTGTTAGTGGATAGGTAGTTTCTGAGAATATGTTGCTTACTTATGAGGTACGGGAAAACTATGTTGTTACTTTTACCGAATGGTATGGATGAAATTGCTCTTGGAGCTGTTGCACACGTTTAGGTGGGACATTGTATTGGATCTTCATTTTGTAAGTTTGTGAAGCATTCAGTGGTTGTACCGTGTGCTCAATTCTCGTTATATTTGATTTTGAGAAAGAGAAAGAGTTGCTCGACTCTGCCAGCTTGAAGTTACTACGTAAATGAAAAGACTTTTTTGGCGAGATTGCAACTTTGGGAGTACAGTCTCAAAGAGCCGTTCAGTCTCCAATTCCTTGCTGCAATAAATAGTACAACCACTGACTGCAAAATCCTTTACAAAAGGTGTCCTGGGTAACACCAGAACTCATAGAAATTGGTTCTGGGATAGTCACAGAAACTAGATCGTGGAATCCTAAGCAAGTGAAATGGTTTAGTGTGCAGATGAATTGTCCATAATACACTAAAGGTCTTTTCCTTATTCAAATCTGGTGTCAGTTTGCGTTCTGAAGGCAACTAGTTTGTATGCTGCTGTGTTCATGTTCTGTTCATTGGAGCAATTGTCTGTTCAAGGTGACTGGAGTATGTGAACTGAATTCATGTCTGTTTGAGGTTAAGAATTACTGTAATCTGTGGGGATTCACACAGAGCGAGCTATTGTTGCAATTGTATAATGTAGTGCTGCATGTTTGTTGTTGCTTCTGAAGGGTATTGTGATGTGATTGCGAGATCGTCTACATATGAAAAGACCACATAGATGCCTACAGTATATACAGGATGAATAGATATTTAATTTAGCGTTTCTTTTTTATATAACCTGGTGGACGAGTGAATAGTGCCCTTGTCTCCAACTCCACCGGACAGAAGCTGAAGGCTTGCTGATGGAAGTGTTAATACATATCATTATACAATTATTCATTTTTTGAGTTACCCAAATGTAAAACAACTGATTGATGATGGCTGTAAGTTCAGCTTTAATATGTTTGTTATTTGTCCCTTTCGAAAAAAAAAATTGTAAAATATCTTTCTCACATACTTGTTCACTGCTTCCCGCCTTAGCAAGGCAACATTATGAACAGATGAAACAAACCTTACTTGCAATATTGCATTTCCTAATACTCACGTATAGTATACTGAAACCAGTCCATACGGTAAGTTGTAATGAAGAGATTGAGATGGTAATGGAATGCACAGAGTATCAAACTGGGGGGAAAAAACGAGGTTTTATGAGTGGTAGAGGATATGTGCATCACGTATATGCTCTGAAAAATGTGAGAAATACTAAGAAAAACAAAAATCTGTATGTAGCATTTACGGAGCTGGAGAGAGAGCATATGACAGGGTCGACAGAGAAGCTCTGAGGAAGGTGCTATGAATGTATGGCATAGGAGGAAAGCAATGAGTAGATTTTATCAAAAGAGTACTGAATGTGTGCAAGTTGGTAAAGAAAATCAGGAGTGATTCAAGGTGAAAGTGGGTCTGTGGCAGGGTGTTTGCTGTCAACATGCCTGTTTAATGTTTACAAAAATTAAAAGGATAGGGAGAACGTGTTTGGAGCTTAAATGTTTGAGGATAATTACCTGATGTGATGGGGGAGGGGGGTTGATCAAATAAGAAATAATAGTGCTGGAAAGAGGTGTGGTGGTAGGGCTAGTATGTATGAGAGCTGAAGAGTAAGTGTGAAATGGTTTGGACATATGGATAAGATGAATAAGGAAAGGGTGACTAAAAATGTGTACATGTCAGCAGATAATATGAATAAGGAAAGGATGACAAAATGTGTACTTGTCAGTGGATACATGAATAAGGAAAGGGTGACTAAAATTGTGTAAATGTCAGAGGTGGAAGGAACAAACTTTGAAAAGGGTGAAGTGTATGAAAAGGTGTAAGGATGGAGTGAAAGATGCTTTGAAGGTTCAGGGCATGAATATGAAGGAGAGTGCAAGACATGCAAGGGATACAGCGAATTCAAGTGATGGTATTTACTGTGGGTTGAACCGGGGCATATGAAGCCTTTGGGGAAACAATGGAGAGATGAAGAGGGTGTGCTGAAATGGTTTGGACATATGGAGGAAATGAGTGAGGAGAGGTTGACAAAGAGGATATGTGTCAGAAGTGGAGGGAACAAGGATAAGGAGACCAAAATGGAGATGGAAGGATTAAGTGAAGAAGATTTTGAGTGATAAGAGGCCCGAACATGGTGTAGGGCAAGAGGCGTGTGGTATACCTGGGTTGATAAGCTATCGATGGACTTAACGTTCTCTCTTCCACACATTATTCATTGCTCCCAGAACCTTTGCCCCTTCTCCCTCTTTGAGAATATGGGAGAGAATACTTCCCGTGTAATCCCTGCGAGTCATAGAAGGTTCCAGGGTTTGGACAATCCTTACCGTCTGTTCTACTTTTCCAAGAAGAAGGAACAGAGATGGGGAGCCAAATGGATTTTTCCCTCCAAGGCTCAGTCATCTGTTTTTTTATGCTACTTTGCTAAAATGGGAAATGGTGTATATGCTTTGAAAAAATAATATGGACTGGACCAGGGCATGTGAAACATTTGGGATAAACCATGGAAAGGTCTGAGGGGCCTGGATGTGGATAGGGAGCATTAAACATGACAGCTAGATACCGAGTGTGAACAAATGTGGCCTTTTTGTCCATTTTTCAAGCACTACCTTGCTGAAGCAGGGTGTAGTGATGCTATTTTCTGTGGGGTTGGGTAGCGACTGGAATGGATGAAGGCAAGCAAGTATGAATATGTACATATGCATATGTCTGTGAATGTATACATGTATATGTTGACGTGTGTGTATGGGCACTCATGTATATATATGTGTATATGAGTGGATGGCACTACCTCATCAAGAAATTGTTAATGGCTCTAACATTCCCTCCTTGCAAACTACAAGTGGCAACTGATGTCAAGATAACATTCAACACACTCACCTAACATCTTAAAACAGAAGATATTAGACACTATCTACCACCAAAATGACAAAAATTGCTTAGCAAACTTTACAGTGGGTCACCAAGGCTTCACCTTCAAAGTCCTCAAGCTCTACAATGGAGTCCCCAACGAAACAGTTCTTTTTCCACACCTGTTAAATCTCTTTCTACGTCCTAATACTATCATGCAACAACAAGCATGCAGCAAGACATCATGCAATTAAACAATGGTTATCTTAAAACATTGTGTCTAGGTTTCCACATAAACCCACTATCACCTGGACAGACATGAATCTAACCTGCACCTATCATTCTGAAAGATCACCCACTCCAACTCAATAAAACTCACATATGAAACACATGCCATTTACTTCCCACAGCACAATCATCAATAAAAATGCCATATATAAAGTAAATGCCCTCAATGCTTTTACTGACACAAGTTTTGGACACACACACACAAACAAAAAATCCCTTTGAATCCTTAACAAACAAAAATTTCATCTACTCCAACTGCCTCACCTACCCAGTCATCCCCTATGACAAAAACAAACACAAAAAGGTTGTAAATCTTGAAATCAAATTTCTCAGAAAAATCCCTGGTTGCCTTACCACCACAAACATTCAACACCTTCAACACAAAACAATAATACTCCCAATTCAAATATCACTAAAATAAACTTGGCACTTAGACCCCTTCCACCCAAACTACTTCATAACCCACCCTCAAGTAGAAATATAAAACGTATCTCAGCTTATCCCTGGGGATAGGGGAGAAAGAATACTTCCCACGTATTCCCTGCGTGTCGTAGAAGGCGACTAAAAGGGGAGGGAGCGGGTGGCTGGAAATCCTCCCCTCTCGTTTTTTTTTTTTTTTTTTTTTTAATTTTCCAAAAGAAGAAACAGAGAAGGGGGCCAGGTGAGGATTTTCCCTCTAAGGCCCAGTCCTCTGTTCTTAACGCTACCTCGCAAATGCGGGAAATGGCGAATCGTATGAAAAAAAAAAAAAAAAAAAAAAAAAAAAAAAATAAATCTCAGCTTCACACTTCAGTAACCAAAACTTACATGTCACCACTCACCAAAATACACAACAATGACCAAACACATTCACAACACAAAGACTGGAAAAGTAATAAACAAGAGCCCTCCCAACCTGGTCTTAAACTCCACCACAAATAATACAAGCATATGAAACTACACTATCCCAGTATGTACAAACTCCACCAGACATCATACCACCATATGAAACTACACTATCCTAGTTTGTACAAGGTACGTTTGGGATATGTAAACCACTTAAGATCCCTCATGTCCAAGATGCAATTTCTTTACTTATGACGCTCAACCCTTAATTGTCACAAAAACAGTCCTGCCCCATGGATCTTCCTGAGCACTGTGGGAGTCCCATAGATGGGTAAAGTAAGGTATGAAAGAGTGACTGGACTTCACCTGCAAGTGGATACAGCATGAGCATAATGTCATCTTTGGTAAGGCTGTATCAAAGAATGGAAAAGATGCCTTATGTCACCATGGTTGCTGAACTTATTCATGGATGAGCTGGTGGGGAGATAAATGCGAGTCTTGAAGCTTATGGCAGAGAGAGAGAGAGAGAGAGAGAGAGAGAGAAATTGTTTAATTGCTCTTTTAGATTAAAGAAGAAAACTGAGTGAACTGGGACAAAATTAAAGTAATGAAGTGCAGGAGGCTGATGGATCTATGAAATGGGTCATAAGGTGAAAGAGGGAGCTAAGGGTTTTAAAGCCAGGGACAAGTCTGTGGTGTGGGTAAGTGGGGGAAGGAGTGCATGGGTGTGTGTATGTTTGGTCAAATGTCTGACCTAGGGTGTATGAAGCTGTAGATGACAGCCTCTGGTTTCCTTACATCATACATGACAGCTAGAGAGTGGTCACATTCAAAAGAGGATGTCGATCACTTGTTCCTGATGTTACCTTCCTGGGGGGTGGGGGTGTCTGCAAACTTCAGTTTGGGATGTTACTGAAAAACATACACTACTCCCTCTCTCTAAAAAAAATCACCAAACAAAACAAAAAACATTCTAATACCAAATTTTACTTAGAAAAAAAAAACTTAGCTCTGGCTCTTACACTCATGCAGTTGGGAATTCTAGGAACATAAATGATCTTTCCATAATCATTTTCAGCCATTCCATTAACAGTTATACCACTCCTTTCTTTTAATAACAATCAAATAGTTTAACTTATCTACCAAATGAAAAAGGGAAAATCCTACATATTTCTATCTGTAACTGGTAAATCAAGTATTAATTCCAGATGATACAATCCATGTGAAATAAAGACCACATGGGAGGATTGTGAGAGTTAATAACAAAATCCCATAAAATCCACTTTTTACATTATTCCTTATGGGAAAATTATGGTTTTGAGAAAGTTGAGAATGATTATATGAATGAACTTCGGGAGTCTCATGGAGAACATCTGTCAAACAAAGACTCAATAATGTTGAAAGAACAACAAGCTTTATGTGATAAGGAGGAACATACAAAAGCATCACCCACCCAAATTGTGTTCACACTGAAGGATGTGTCTAAGGCATTCTAACTTTTTGGGCAGGGATTGCAAATCATAATAGAAAATTATCATAACCATTAATGTCGTCTCAAGTTTTCACAGTTAGTTGATGATGCATTGCATTCCTACAGGGGGATCTGATAAAACTAAGCGAGCAAAGCAAACTACTCCAGATCTGTTATACAATACAAATTTCCAAAACCACAGAATGAAAAAAAATGATGTAGGATGCCCAGAGTAATTATCTCCCCCCCTCTTTCTCTGAATCATACTGAGAAAGATGTTTCAATGGGTGAAGCAGGCACTGTTACTAGCCCTCCTTCACCTCGCCAGTAACATTACCCCATCAGTCTACTGCAAAATGAATTCACACACTCATTGTCATTCCTATTTGGCAAATATAATTTATTAAGTACATTGTATATTCATCCCTGGGGATTGGGGAGAAAAATTACTTCCCAAATATTCCCTGCATGTCGTAGAAGGTGACTAAAAGGGGAGGGAGTGGGGGGGACTGGAAATCCTCCTCTTGTTTTAAATTTTCCAAAAGAAGGAACAGAAAAGGCCAAGTGAGAATATTCCTCTAAGGCTCAGTCCCCTGTTCTTAACACTAACTCGCTAATGTTGGAAATGGCAAATATATATGAAAAAAAATTAGATTTATACTATTGTTACACATTGTCAGTATTCTCTTTATATAAGCTTTATCATCATTTGTCTTAACCATTTTGTATAAATTTGCAACATGTTGAGAGCAAATATTTTTTGCAACAACAAATCTTTATTATATTGATGGTCAATGAGACATTAGGTCTCATCTTAATTTCACTTAAAGTAACACTTTCTATGAACAGAACCCCTTTGTTAAACAAGGGAATGGTATATGTACCTGCAATGTGGATTCATCTTTTAACTAAAGCTGATGAATGCTCAAATGGATTATCTTCACAATAAATTCAATCCCAAAATGAATTAGCAAGGCTGGAAGGTTTCTTTCCTCAAATTTATTACCTACTCTCTTCTTTTCTCATTGATTACACCCCAGCCTAAGCCTTCGAGGATGAGTACTCACTACTTGGCTCCTCCTCCTGTTCTATCTTTTAGATACTGAAATACATTCCTATCCCTTTTACTCGCATTCTATGGCATGCAGGGAATATGGAGGTGTAATAATTAAAGATATTTCTTACAATTCTGTTTGATCAGAATGAGTCCCCACTTAGATTTTTAAGTGCACTTTACATGTTAAAATATGTAGTAACAGTTTGTATTTTAAGACCAACACCAAATCATTAGGGAAGGCAGAAAGTCTTTCTTATCACTCAGAAATCTTAGAATAGAAAAATACATGACTGAAATCCTTCCCATTATTCAGCAATTTAAGAATACGATATGCATAATTGAAATTTTAATCCACTGATAACATTATCAGCCCTGCGCTTAGAGAATACAACCTTAGAGCAGATACGATGTGTGACAATGTGATAATTGTCTATTTATCTATATCTCTGATGCATGGTCCCACCTGAAACTCTCTCAAGGGGGAGGCTATGGCAATAGCTTCTCCATAACTATAGACATCCATTGCCGCTTCTTAGCCTTTAGTGCCTCACCCTTAAGAGGCCACTGGTAGAGGAAAAAAACTAGTGCAGTGTTTGCAGAGGCTCCTTCTTACCACCTATGTCACTGAATGGTCCTGCTTAATATTCCTACCAACTACTTCTACCTAATGCTCCTGTTTAAATGGTTTCGGTGCATTATACATAACAGCTAGAGACTGAGTGTGAACGAATGTGGCCTTTGTTGTCTTTTCCTAGCACTACCTTGCACACATGCAGGGGGAGGGGGTTGTCATTTCATGTATGGCGGGGTGGCGACAGGAATAAATAAATGCAGACTATGAATTATGTACTTTTTTTTTCTTTTTTGTCGCTGTCTCCCGCGTTAGCGAGGTAGCGCAAGGAAACAGACGAAAGAATGGCCCAACCCACCCACATACACATGTATATACATGTATATACATACACGTCCACACACGCAAATATACATACCTATACATCTCAATGTACACATATATATACACGCACTGACATATACATATATACACATGTACATAATTCATACTTTCTGCCTTTATTTATTCCCATCGCCACCTCGCCACACATGGAATAACCACCCCCTCCCCCCTCATGTGTGCAAGGTAGTGCTAGGAAAAGACAACAAAGGCCCCATTCGTTCACACTCAGTCTCTAGTTGTCATGTAATAATGCACCGAAACCACAGCTCCCTTTTTACATCCAGGCCCCACAAAACTTTCCATGGTTTACCCCAGACGCTTCACATGCCCTGGTTCAATCCATTGACAGCACGTCGACCCGGGTATACCACATCGTTCCAATTCACTCTATTCCTTGCACGCCTTTCACCCTCCTGCATGTTCAGGCCCCAATCACTCAAAATCTTTTTCACTCCATCTTTCCACCTAAAATTTGGTCTCCCACTTCTCCTCGTTCCCTCTACCTCTGACACATATATCCTCTTGGTCAATCTTTCCTCACTCATTCTCTCCATGTGACCAAACCATTTCAAAACACCTTCTGCTCTCTCAACCACACTCTTTTTATTTCCACACATCTCTCTTACCCTTACATTCCTTACGCGATCAAACCACTTCACACCACATATTGTTCTCAAACATCTCATCTTCAGTACATCCACCCTCCTACGCACAACTCTATTCATAGCCCACGCCTCGCAGCCATACAACATTGTTGGAACCACTATTCCTTCAAACATACCCATTTTTGCTTTCCGAGATAATGTTCTTGACTTCCAAACATTCTTCAAGGCTCCCAGAATTTTTGCCCCCTCCCTCACCCTATGATTCACTTCCACTTCCATGGTTCCATCCGCTGCCAGATCCACTCCCGGATATCTAAAACACTTTACTTCCTCCAGTTTTTCTCCATTCAAACTTACCTCCCAATTGACTTGCCCCTCAACCCTACTGTACCTAATAACCTTACTCTTATTCACATTTACTCTTAACTTTCTTCTTTCACACACTTTACCAAACTCAGTCACCAGCTTCTGCAGTTTCTCACATGAATCAGCCACCAGCGCTGTATCATCAGTGAACAACAACTGACTCACTTCCTAAGCT
Organism: Panulirus ornatus; assembly: GCF_036320965.1. NCBI lineage: Eukaryota > Metazoa > Arthropoda > Malacostraca > Decapoda > Palinuridae > Panulirus > Panulirus ornatus. The sequence goes on from NC_092276.1 coordinate 6,466,466, forward strand.
CTCTCATCCACAACAGACTGCATACTTGCCCCTCTTTCCAAAACTCTTGCATTCACCTCCCTAACAACCCCATCCATACACAAATTAAACAACCATGGAGACATCACACACCCCTGCCGCAAACCTACATTCACTGAGAACCAATCACTTTCCTCTCTTCCTACACGTACACATGCCTTACATCCTCGATAAAAACTTTTCACTGCTTCTAACAACTTGCCTCCCACACCATATATTCTTAAAACCTTCCACAGAGCACCTCTATCAACTCCATCATATGCCTTCTCCAGATCCATAAATGCTACATACAAATCTATTTGCTTTTCTAAGTATTTCTCTCATACATTCTTCAAAGCAAACACCTGATCCACACATCCTCTACCACTTCTGAAACCACACTGCTCTTCCCCAATCTGATGCTCTGTACATGCCTTCACCCTCTCAATCAATACCCTCCTGTATAATTTACCAGGAATACTCAAACTTATACCTCTGTAATTTGAGCACTCACTCTTATCCCCTTTGCCTTTGTACAATGGCACTATGCAAGCATTCCACCAATCCTCAGGCACCTCACCATGAATCATCCATACATTAAATAACCTTACTAACCAGTCAACAATACAGTCACCCCCTTTTTTAATAGATTCCACTGCAATACCATCCAAACCTGCTGCCTTGCCGGCTTTCATCTTCCGCAACGCTTTTACTACCTCTTCTCTGTTTACCAAATCATTTTCCCTAACCCTCTCACTTTGCACACCACCTCGACCAGAACACCCTATATCTGCCACTCTATCATCAAACACATTCAACAAACCTTCAAAATACTTACTCCATCTCCTCACATCACCACTACTAGTTATCACCTCCCCATTAGCCCCCTTCACTGAAGTTCCCATTTGCTCCCTTGTCTTACGCACTTTATTTACCTCCTTCCAGAACATCTTTTTATATTCTCTAAAATTTAATGATACTCTCTCACCCCAACTCTCATTTGCCCTCTTTTTCACCTCTTGCACCTTTCTCTTGACCTCCTGCCTCTTTCTTTTATACATCTCCCACTCATTTGCATTTTTTCCCTGCAAAAATCATCCAAATGCCTCTCTCTTCTCTTTCACTAATAATCTTACTTCTTCATCCCACCACTCACTACCCTTTCTAATCAACCCACCTCCCATGCTTCTCATGCCACAAGCATCTTTTGCGCAATCCATCACTGCTTCCCTAAATACATCCCATTCCTCCCCCACTTCCCTTACCTCCTTTGTACATATATATGTACAGGTAGTAAAAGCTTTGCGGAAGATGAAAGCCGGCAAGGCAGCAGGTTTGGATGGTATTGCAGTGGAATTTATTAAAAAAGGGGGTGACTGTTTTGTTGACTGGTTGGTAAGGTTATCTAATGTATGTATGATTCATGGTGAGGTGCCTGAGAATTGGCGGAATGCTTGCATAGTGCCATTTTACAAAGGCAAAGGGGATAAGAGTGAGTGCTCAAATTACAGAGGTATAAGTTTGTTGAGTATCCCTGGTAAATTATATGGGAGGGTATTGATTGAGAGGGTGAAGGCATGTACAGAGCATCAGATTGGGGAAGAGCAGTGTGGTTTCAGAAGTGGTAGAGGATGTGTGGATCAGGTGTTTGCTTTGAAGAATGTATGAGAGAAATACTTAGAAAAGCAAATGGATTTGTATGTAGCATTTATGGATCTGTAGAAGGCATATGATAGAGTTGATAGAGATGCTCTGTGGAAGGTATTAAGAATATATGGTGTGGGAGGCAAGTTGTTAGAAGCAGTGAAAAGTTTTTATCGAGGATGTAAGGCATGTGTACGTGTAGGAAGAGAGGAAAGTGAGTGGTTCTCAGTGAATGTAGGTTTGTGGCAGGGGTGTGTGATGTCTCCATGGTTGTTTAATATGTTTATGGATGGGGTTGTTAGGGAGGTGAATGCAAGAGTTTTGGAAAGAGGGGCAAGTATGCAGTCTGTTGTGGATGAGAGAGCTTGGGAAGTGAGTCAGTTGTTGTTTGCTGATGATACAGCGCTGGTGGCTGATTCATGTGAGAAACTGCAGAAGCTGGTGACTGAGTTTGGTAAAGTGTGTGAAAGAAGAAAGTTAAGAGTCTCACAGAAGCTGGTGACTGAGTTTGGTTTTTTTTTTTTTTTTTTTTTATACTTTGTCGCTGTCTCCCGCGTTTGCGAGGTAGCGCAAGGAAACAGACGAAAGAAATGGCCCAACCCCCCCCATACACATGTACATACACACGTCCACACACGCAATATACATACCTACACAGCTTTCCATGGTTTACCCCAGACGCTTCACATGCCTTGATTCAATCCACTGACAGCACGTCAACCCCTGTATACCACATCGCTCCAATTCACTCTATTCCTTGCCCTCCTTTCACCCTCCTGCATGTTCAGGCCCCGATCACACAAAATCCTTTTCACTCCATCTTTCCACCTCCAATTTGGTCTCCCTCTTCTCCTCGTTCCCTCCACCTCCGACACATATATCCTCTTGGTCAATCTTTCCTCACTCATTCTCTCCATGTGCCCAAACCACTTCAAAACACCCTCTTCTGCTCTCTCAACCACGCTCTTTTTATTTCCACACATCCCTCTTACCCTTACGTTACTTACTCGATCAAACCACCTCACACCACACATTGTCCTCAAACATCTCATTTCCAGCACATCCATCCTCCTGCGCACAACTCTATCCATAGCCCACGCCTCGCAACCATACAACATTGTTGGAACCACTATTCCTTCAAACATACCCATTTTTGCTTTCCGGGATAATGTTCTCGACTTCCACACATTTTTCAAGGCTCCCAAAATTTTCGCCCCCTCCCCCACCCTATGATCCACTTCCGCTTCCATGGTTCCATCCGCTGACAGATCCACTCCCAGATATCTAAAACACTTCACTTCCTCCAGCCTCTCACCATTCAAACTCACCTCCCAATTGACTTGACCCTCAACCCTACTGTACCTAATAACCTTGCTCTTATTGACATTTACTCTTAACTTTCTTCTTCCACACACTTTACCAAACTCCGTCACCAGCTTCTGCAGTTTCTCACATGAATCCGCCACCAGCGCTGTATCATCAGCGAACAACAACTGACTCACTTCCCAAGCTCTCTCATCTGAGTTTGGTAAAATGTGTAAAAGAAAGTTAAGAGTAAATGTGAATAAGAGCAAAGTTATTACGTACAGCAGGGTTGAGGGTCAAGTCAATTGGGAGGTAAGTTTGAATGGAGAAAAACTGGAGGAAGTGAAGTGTTTTAGATATCTGGGAGTGGATCTGGCAGCAGATGGAACCATGGAAGCGGAAGTGAATCATAGGGTGGGGGAAGGGGCGAAAATTCTGGGAGCCTTGAAGAATGTTTGGAAGTCAAGAACATTATCTCGGAAAGCAAAAATGGGTATGTTTGAAGGAATAGTGGTTCCAACAATGTTGTATGGTTGCGAGGCGTGGGCTATGGATAGAGTTGTGCGCAGGAGGGTGGATGTGCTGGAAATGAGATGTTTGAGGACAATATGTGGTGTGAAGTGGTTTGATCGAGTAAGTAATGTAAGGGTAAGAGAGATGTGTGGAAATAAAAAGTGTGGTTGAGAGAGCAGAAGAGGGTGTTTTGAAATGGTTTGGTCACATGGAGAGAATGAGTGAGGAAAGATTGACCAAGAGGATATATATGTCAGAGGTGGAGGGAACGAGGAGAAGTGGGAGACCAAATTGGTGGTGGAAAGATGGAGTGAAAAAGATTTTGTGTGATCGGGGCCTGAACATGCAGGAGGGTGAAAGGAGGGCAAGGAATAGAGTGAATTGGAGCGATGTGGTATACCGGGGTTGACGTGCTGTCAGTGGATTGAATCAAGGCATGTGAAGCGTCTGGGGTAAACCATGGAAAGCTGTGTAGGTATGTATATTTGCGTGTGGGGACGTATGTATATACATGTGTATGGGGGTGGGTTGGGCCATTTCTTTCGTCTGTTTCCTTGCGCTACCTCGCAAACACGGGAAACAGCGACAAAAAAAAAGAAAAAAAAAAAATATATATATATTCTTTCTTTCATACTATTTGCCATTTCCCGCATCAGCGAGGTAGCGTTAAGAACAGAGGACTGGGCCTTTGAGGAAACATCCTCATCCAGCCCCCTTCTCTGTTCCTTCCTTTGGAATACTTCCCACGTATTCCCTACGTGTTGTAGAAGGCGACTGAAAGGGAAGGGAGCGGGGGGCTGGAAATCCTCCCCTCATTCTTTTTTTAATTTTCCAAAAGAAGGAACAAAGAAGGGGGCCAGGTGAGGATATTCCCTCAAATGCTCAGTCCTCTGTTCTTAACGCTACCTCGCTAATGTGGGAAATGGCAAATAGTATGAAAGAAAGAAAGATATATATATGTAAGTGTGTGTGTGTATATATATGTATATGTTGAGATGTATAGGTATGTATATGTGCGTGTGTGGACGTGTATGTATATACATGTGTATGTGGGTGGGTTGGGCCATTCTTGTTTCCTTGTGCTACCTCGCTAACGTGGGAGACAACGACAAAGTATAATAAATAAAAATAAATAACTTCTATCTATTGTTCTTATCATTTTGCCAAAAGATAGGGCTATGCATAGAGCTCACTGCAGGAAAATCTAGTTACAAAGAATAAAATGCAAGTGATGTCAAGTGCTGTATACATGTGGACAGAATGCTAGTAGTCCACATGTGGGTGAAGTAGAAAGAAAAGACAGCTACCTGGGTAAGAGAGTGCCAAAGAGGACAACCGAAAGATGCATCAGAGTTAAGGACTCAACCTCCCTAAAAATAATGCTCCCTGTGAGTTCATTTCCATCTCACAGTTACAAACAGAAAAACGCCTACAAGTTTTTGTGCATTTCATTCCCACCATTTAGTGAAGAAAGGTCATAACTTTACATTTCACAAAAAATATTAACATTTGCTTGGTTAATGAAACCCATGACCTAAATATCAAAATCATTTTACATTGTAATGCTTTGCCAAAATATGTACCAAACTGTAGGTAAACCCTTAAAATATAAAACAGACTGAAGAATCTGGTCACAATTGATGAATCACCTTGGTATGTGAAGTGAAAATTTTATAACAGCACTTTTAATTACTGTGGAAGTCCATGCTTCATTTTAACACACTGGGCACTAATTAAAGATGGGTGAGTTTTGTTGCAAATGCTGTATATACCTGATCCACTCAACTCAACTGGGAACAGAGTAATGGTAACGGAGACAGGAACATTCCCTAATTACCTATGTATAAAAGCTTTGTATCTGCACAATTAGCAATTAATACTCTGAGAAGATTGTGCCTAAGTTTTCTCTATACGTACATCATCTTATGTCCATGAAAAATACCTGTTTCAAGTTATACACAATACACCTTATTAGACTGGATGCAAATTCACCAATGTAAATCAGCAGCAACAATAACTGTATTGTGATGGATAAATAAGCAGAAAAATAATCTTAATAATCAACTGGAATTGCATCTGAGTGAATGGGGCCATTTTCTGTTCCTGGCACTTCCTCACTAATACAGGAAATGGCACACATATGAAAAAAGTATCATTGTAATACAGGGTTTGCAATAATGACAATGAAGTGTACCCAAATTTGTAGGTCTGGGAGCTTATTCAAAATCATTAGCAGTCATCTTTGTTCACTTCCATCATACTCTACATGTTTCACTGTAATTCACAAAATAAAATGAAATGTAAATTTTTGCCAGATGAGTGCTTGCCCATTAGATACTTGAGTGTGTACTCTCGTTTCTCATGACATTTGTCTACCCTCAGTCACATCTAGACTCATGCGATTGCAGAATATGCATGTAATTTATTCCATGAAGAGTAGTTCAGTTTTCTCCTTCAAGAATAATGTACCTAAAAATCAAGCACCATTACTAATCATTAATCACAAAAAGCCACAGGTGGCTCCTCATATGCAGAAATTCCCATAATATCTAGACATCTGGCACCAAATTTAGTCATTTTTCCAAAGCCAAAATGTCGAGCAAGGTTCTCATCACTGTGACCTGATAAATTCAGTATTGCACTATCAGTGAGAACAAAGTTTGAACTGCACTTTGCACTGCACTGTGTTTTATATACAGCATTCATAAGTCATTAATTATTTACATCACTTCCAACATACATAATTTACCTTCGTACCATTGAAATGTATTGTAATATTACTATGTACACGGGAATATATTTTTTATTAATTTATGAAAAAATAATCAGATTATTGAATATACCTGGCCGGGACTTCTCTGTACATTCCAGTCTATCGAGGTTTTGCAGTAGTCAGAAGTAATAAAGCTTGATGGAAAATACTGTCAACTTTACAGGCTTACATGACTTTTTAACAGTAGGTCTGGTAGCAATCACCGAGTTCAGAGTTTTGACTTTAGTTTGCCCATTAGTTTTTCTAGTTTCATGGCTTTACCCATATCTCCTGAAATTTTCATCTTGCCTGTCATGAATGCTGTGGTTGGTTTGAGGGAGCCTGAAAACATTTTAAAGAAGTTTTCGCTAGTCATTGCAAACTTGGCATCAGCAGCAAGAGGAGGGTCTCCACGCCCACAAGAACCAGAACCATTCTTCAAATCTAAGAACCACTTGCCTGGTTCATCACCACCCACATCAAATGAATATACAGCCTTGGTCTTGTCAACAAGCTCACTACTCAGGAAACTTTCGATATTGGCAAACACCTACAAGAAAATACAAATAGTATTAGGCAGACTTGCATTACCCTTACTACCATACTGGCAATTTACGGCATGGATAAAGTCATATACATGGAAATTCATTTCAACACAACCAATAATCATCAGAATACACACTAGACCTGTATACTGTCAGCAAACACACAATACAACATGCATTGAAATACAGGTAACAATATGATAAACATATTTTCAATATATCAATCCCTAAAACGCTAAAAATGCAAAAGAAATGAATTTTTTTTTTTAAAGGTTAATCACATATCTTACTGATGCAACGAGATACTTTCCAGGAAAGCATATTTCAGGCACATTAAAGTTAGCAAGTCTTATAAATTAAACAATACACTTTCTGATGAAGTTAGTATGATCTGAAGGCAGCCACCGACCAGAAAGGTACTATTTCCTTAGCGAGATAAGTAAATGCAATGATTTTAGAGGAGATAAGTGTGCAACCTGTAAGAGGTGATGGGAGCAAGTCTTTAATCTTGAGTGAGAAGAAACCTTATCTATGTTTACTAAGTTATGGGGCACAAATAGGGTCATATCATCAAGCATGGCCCCTACACCAAAAATTTCTCCCTTCCTAACCAAATGTACATTAATAGGTTCATACAAGAAACTGTATAAAATTTCATACCTGAGCAACCTGTCCTTCAGCTTTTGATGTGTCTTTGTCAGCAACTTTACCTTCAACAAATCTGGGAACAGCACCTAATTCTTTGGCTTGCTTTACAGCTGTGCTATCAAATTCATCCAAAAAGAAGTCAGGCATCAGGGGATAATCTGTGGGAAAATAGGCCATCATCAATTTGTGGCAAAAAACACACTTATAAATCAAGAGAGGTATGATAGCATTAAAGACCATGTAGGAAATAAGGGAGATGAGCAAATGAGAAAGGAATAAGGGGAAAATTATTTAAACTTTCATGTGTGTGAATCAATATGACATTACCTATGGTGAGAAATTCTCCAAAATTAGCAAAAATCAGAGAGTGAACAACACAGAAATATGATATCAAAATGTATATCAATGAATTAAGAGGATTTAAATGAACATAACATGATAGTGAAGATAAAGGTAGTAGTTGGTAGGTAGCCACCGACTAGGGAGGTATATTACCAGTGATATCTGCCTGGGTATTGGGAGGGTTAGTGCAAGCTGTATAGTGAGCCAGCACTTCGCTGGATGTCAAGCTGCACTCTAACCCACATAGCTGTCTTTTCTTTGCTGCACTCCTCTAACCCACATATCTGTCTTTTCTTTGCTGCACTCCTCTAACCTACATAGCTGTCTTTTCTTTCTAACTCACCCTCACATGGACTACTAACATTGTTCACAAACATAGTCTCTCCTTATCAAAAAAATAACACTTGACAACATCCAAGTCACACAACTCATTCTTCATAACTCTAGATATTTCCTGTGGTGAGTGCTATGCACTAGCCCTGCCTTTTAGCAAAATGGCAGGAAAATAGATTATTATTTTTTTTTTCTTAATTTTCCAAAAGAAGGAACAGAGGAGGGGGCCAGGTGAGGATATTCCCTCAAAGGCTCAGTTCTCTGTTCTTAACGCTACCTCGCTAACGTGGGAAATGGCGAATAGTTTGAAAGAAAAGAAAGAAAGTAGGTAGGAACACTACACAAGAGCATTAGGTAGAAACATTAAGCAAAAGAAATAGGAACATTAGGTAGGAGATTTAGGTTGAAGTAAAAGGTTGGAATATCAGGCAGCACTAGTCAGTAAGAACATTACATAAGAGCCACTGAAAACAATGCACTAGAGTTGCCCTCTGCCAGTGGTCTGTTAAAGATGAGGTACTAAGGGTGACAAAGCTAAAAAGTGGCACTAGAGTTCACCAGTCATGGCCATCCACTCGAGGGAGTTCCTGAAGGGCACAGACTTCAGAGACATAAATACATTAATAGAAGAATGTTTCGGGCATTATTGCATGACAGCTAGAGACTGAGTGTGAACGAATGGGGCCTTTGTTGTCTTTTCCTAGCGCTACCTCGCACACGAGGGGGGAGGGGGATGGTATTCCACGTGTGGCGAGGTGGCGATGGGAATGAATAAAGGCAGACAGTGTGAATTGTGTGCATGTGTATATATGTATGTGTCTGTGTGTGTATATATATGTGTACATTGGGAGGTGAGTTTGAATGGAGAAAAACTGGAGGAAGTGAAGTGTTTTAGATATCTGGGAGTGGATCTGGCAGCGGATGGAACCATGGAAGCGGAAGTGGATCATAGGGTGGGGGAGGGGGCGAAAATTCTGGGAGCCTTGAAGAATGTGTGGAAGGCAAGAACATTATCTCGGAAAGCAAAAATGGGTATGTTTGAAGGAATAGTGGTTCCAACAATGTTGTATGGTTGCGAGGCATGGACTATGGATAGAGTTGTGCGCAGGAGGATGGATGTGCTGGAAATGAGATGTTTGAGGACAATGTGTGGTGTGAGGTGGTTTGATCGAGTAAGTAACATAAGGGTAAGAGAGATGTGTGGAAATAAAAAGAGCGTGGTTGAGAGAGCAGAAGAGGGTGTTTTGAAATGGTTTGGTCACATGGAGAGAATGAGTGAGGAAAGATTGACCAAGAGGATATATGTGTCGGAGGTGGAGGGAACGAGGAGAAGAGGGAGACCAAATTGGAGGTGGAAAGATGGAGTGAAAAAGATTTTGTGTGATCGGGGCCTGAACATGCAGGAGGGTGAAAGGAGGGCAAAGAATAGAGTGAATTGGAGCGATGTGGTATACCGGGGTTGACGTGCTGTCAGTGGATTGAATCAAGGCATGTGTATGGGGGTGGGTTGGGCCATTTCTTTCGTCTGTTTCCTTGCGCTACCTCGCAAACACGGGAGACAGCAAAAAAAAAAAAACATTGAGATGTATAGGTATGTATATTTGCATGTGTGGACGTGTATGTATATACATGTGTATGTGGGTGGGTTGGGCCATTTCTTTCGTCTGTTTCCTTGCGCTACCTCGCAAACGCGGGAGACAGCGAAAAAAAAAAAAGCAGAAGAATGCTTAAGAAATGGGCCCTCATAAGTGTCTAACTTCCTTCCTGTAGCCTTCTAATAGGCACTTAATTATTAATACAACTCAAGAACCCTCATCCAATGGTTCCCATTACTCCAAGGCTCAATAGCCCCTTTTACTCTGCATGGAAATTTTGTTTGTCAAGTAACACTAAAGTCTTCATTCATACCTCCATATTCACAAGAAAAATGACTCCACTGCTCATGATAAAACATAAACCCAAATCTGCTAAATCTAAACCCAATATCTAACTCATAACATGGAGTGGTTACAGTACTTACTAGGATCAACAGCGTATGGGTCAAAATTTGTGACCCCCTCAGCTTTCAGGACATCATCATCCACAGCAAAGTTTCCTGAATATGTCCTGGAGTCTTTGGTCAGTATGGCATAAGCAGCATCAGCCATGATTTCAGGTTTTCTGCACTGCTTATCAACTTCACTACCACCCAGCATCACCATGGCTGCAGTGATGATAGCTGAAGCATAAAGTTATGCAAATTCTTTCAGTAAATATGGTAATAAAATATCTGTAACAGGACATTAGTAAATACAAGTTCTCTCTGTAAAAATGGTAATAAAATATCTGTAAGAGGACATTTGATCTTACAAAAGAACACTATGTATCTCAAGAGAATGACAAATACAATTGCTAACATAATAGCAATGACTGATTTCTTAAGAGGACTTGGTACTACAGTAAACTTCCATTCTATTGAACTAACAGGGGAAAAGGGTGGTCCATAGGAAGCCAGATTCTGTTATATCCCAAAAAGATTTTGAGAGGTTGGGGCCTGAACATACAGGAAGGCAAGGGGCATGCAAGGAATAGAGTGAATTGGAAAGATGTGGTATACTGGGTTCGACATGCTGTCAATGGACTGAACCAGGGCATGTGAAACGTCAGGGGTAAACCATGGAAAGGTGTGTGGGGCCTGGATGTGGATAGGAAGCTGTTGTTTCGGTGCATTACACATGACAGCTGGAGACTGAGTGTGAACGAATGTGGCCTTTTTTGTTATTTCCTTGCACTACCTCGTTGAAGAAGAGGGTAGCAATGCTGTTTCCTGTGGGGCAGGGTAGCACTGGGAATGGATTAATGCAAGCAAGTATGAATATGTATATGTGTATATATGTATATGTCTGTGTGTGTGTATGTATACATATGTATTTGTGTATATGTTGATATTCATTTATTATCTATCATACTTTGTCACTGTCTCCTGCGTTAGCAAGGTAGAGTAAGGAAACAGATGAAAGAATGGCCCAACCCAGCCACATACACATGTATATACATACACGTCCACACACACATATACATACCTATACATTTCAACATATTACCACACATCTCTCTTACCCTTTCATTACTTACTCGATCAAACCACCTCACACCACATATTGTCCTCAAACATCTCATTTCCAACACATCAACCCTCCTTCCTCCGCACAACTCTATCTATAGCCCACGTCTCGCAATCATATAACACTGTTGAGACGACTCTTCCTTCAAACATGCCCATTTTTGCTTTCCGAGATAATGTTCTCGCCTTCCACACATTTTTCAATGCTCCCAGAACTTTCACCCCCTCCCACACCCTGTGACTCACTTCCACTTCCATGTTGATATGTATATATATATAAGAGTGAATCGGCCATTTTTGTCTGTTTCCTGGTGCTACCTTGCTGACGCGTTAAACAGCAATTAAGTGTAATAAATAAAGAAATATCCCTGGGGATAGGGGATTAAGAATACTTCCCACGTATTCCCTGCGTGTTGTAGAAGGCGACTAAAAGGGGAGGGAGCGGGGGGCTGGAAATCCTCCCCTCTCGTTTTTTTTTTTTTATTTTCCAAAAGAAGGAACAGAGAATTGGGCCAGGTGAGGGTATTCCCTCAAAGGCCCAGTCCTCTGTTCTTAATGCTACCTTGCTAAAGCGGGAAATGGCGAATAGTTTGAAAAAAAAAAAAAATAAAGAAATAATATATTTCCATATCTATCTTTATATCTTTCCTTTCCTGGGTAAACTGTGGCTTTTTTAAAAGATCTGCAATTTTTCACCTCCTATAAAGTGCTCGTCTTCCTCGCTCAAGCCTACACCTCTCGTGCTTTATTCCTGCTGGTATATGTCTCTTGCATTTTTAGAGTACCAAAGTGGTCATGTCATTTACACATTCCTCCTCTGTTTCAGCACACAGCAGGGTTTCCCACATGTACTTCTCACAATTATTTTTAAAGCAAGTAAATGATCAACACATCTTTTACTACGCCTGACTCCACACTGTTCCTACCCAGTCAAATGCATACCACCATTCTCTTAATCACCACTCTCCCATAGAGGGCACATTCAAAACACCTATACCTCTGTAGTTTGAATGCTCACTTCTGTCCCCCTTGCCTATATACAATGGCACTAGACATGGCAAGTGGTGCAGTGGAAAGAGAAGAGGTGGTGACAGCCTTGCATAAGCTGAAATACAGCAAAGGAGCTAGAGTGGATGGAATTGCAGATGAACTGCTAGAGAAGGTGAGTGATTGTATTGCTGATGTATTGGCTAGGATTCACAATGAAGTATGTGTCATGGTGAGGTGTCTGAGGACTGGTAAAACGTCTGTATAGTGAATATATCTCCATTCATTCCTGAGTAAACTATATCTTTTGCTAGAACAAGACACTGCATCAAAGCAGAAAATCATCAAAGATGATACCATATCTTATATTGTAGATTGAGATCTTCAAATAAAGCAGCTAGGAAAACTTGCAGCAAAAACACCTTTAAAAACTCTTACCAGTACGTGGCCATAGTGCATTACAGGCAATTCCTGCATCTCTAAATTCTTCTGCCATGCCTAATATACACATTGACATGCCATACTTGGCCATAGTGTATCCAACATGGTTCTTGAACCAGCGAGAATGCATGTTCAGAGGAGGAGAAATATTCAAAATATGGGGATTGGAACTCTTCATCAAGTGAGGAATACATAATTTCGATCTGGAAAAATAAGTACAAACAAAAGAGGTTGGTTACATGAGTCAACTCTGTTAAAGTGATAAAATAATAAAAGCATGTGGAAGTGTGCTCATTCATGTATCACTTTAAAATACTTTACAGAGCATGGGTTGATGTGTATGCATGATCTGTGAGGCTGCATATACCTGTACTTGGAAGCTGATGTAATAAGAATAAATAAACAAAACAATAGGTTTGCATTCAGCAGCTAATAAATTTTCAATAAATAAAATGTGCAAGACAAATCTTCCAACAGTTACAATCCAAAGTGATGTGAGTAAAATCAGTTATTGAATTTTGGGTTGAAAAACTCAAGTTTCCATAATAAATCTGCAAAGTAAGAAACTAGATGAAAAAATGTTTGGGGCACAAAGACAATATAATATAGAAGTAAACACATTTTCATTAACAAACTTTTCTAAAGAAAATTCTTTACAGCTATATGCCTTTTCAACTCTAGTTAAGGACCATCCCAAACAATAGAACTCTGACTTCACTTGTACACATGAAATTCCTAGCTGTTAAATATAATGTACCAAACTAGAGCCTTCTATCCACAACCAAGCCACACAGATACCAATGTTTTAACTGGACTGCCTCAAATTCCCTGATTCAGCCCTCTGACATCATTTCATTCATCCAATCCATTGCCTTCCACTCACTTTCTAGAATGTTCTGACAGTATAACAAAAAGCTTCCTTTATCTCAATTTTCCCATCTCCACCCCAATCTCCCCCTTATTTCTGCTTCTTCCACATTTGATACTTGGTCCACTTATTCTTTTTTTATACTCATCCTCTCCATATGCCTGAACAATTTCAGTACACCTTAGTCAGCCTTCTCATTAAGTCTGCACTTACTATCACAACTCTCTCTGGCACTAAGGCCTTACACAACCAACCTGCCCAATGCCACATACCCTCCAGCATTTCACTTCCAACACATCCACATTCCTCCTTTCTTATCTATTCAAGGCCAATGACTCACTTCCTTACAACATTGCTGGGACAGCTATGCACTGACCTTTCCTTCCACACATTCAATGTACCAAGGACACTGACCTCCTCTTCCATCCTATGACTCAAACAGCCCCACATGGATCCAGTCACTGCTTCCTCTAGGTCTTCCCCATTCAAACTCACATTAAAAGATTCTCTCAACTTCCTCCACTTATATACACTCCTAGACCATCACCAGCTTCTGGAATTTCTCTGTCAAGTCTGCCTACAGACCTGTATCATCTCACCAGCCAGTCCTTTTAGCCCACTCACATCCAGCAACTTATTTTACACACCTATCAATTAGAAAATATATTTCCAATAGTAATTCCTCTTTTAGTACGAAGGCAAGCTTTTTCTCATTATCATTTACATGAGGGATCCATGCCTCCCAATTATACCCTCACTTATCGCACATGCCAACTTTACATTCTGATCATTTAGCACCAAGATTTGATCTTTTGCATCAAAACTGCCAAAACATTTGTTCATACTCTCCCCAAATGTACTCTTTTCTTCTTCACTCCTTTCTGTAACTGGTGCATACACACAAGCAATTGCCAGCCTCTCAAAGTCTACCTTCACACAAACCCACATCAATCTTGAAGTTACATATCTGTTTTCTAACACCATCCCACAACATATTCATCAACAAGTAACACTCCTTCTTTCGCTAATGTTCCCAGATGCTAATTCTTGAACACTCCTGAATCATTCTACTCCCTTCTCCTTTGTTCTACTAACAACCATGCACATTCAGGTATCACAAGCATGAGCCTCTGAGGTTAAATCGTTGTATGACCCCTGTTCTTGTTCTTAGAATGTGGTAATACTAAAGTCAAGGGTATCCAGGCCCTACTTCATGTCAGTCACCTCATGTGGTACACAGGGAATACTGTACTAGGGTAGTATTCTAATCACCCTATCCCGAGGCAAACTAATATAATATGATTAAAAATAACCATTAATAATAATTTACTCACACTAGATATGTCCCTCTGGTGTTTATGTGATGCATGAGGTCATATCTTTTCATAGGAGTTTCCAAGGTTCCTGTAAGGGAGATGGCACTAGCATTGTTGACTACAATATCAATGCCACCAAACTGCTCGACAGCACTGTTCACAGCTTCCTTTACAGATTCCTCATCGCGGACATCAACAACACAAGGAAGAGCTCGTCCTCCCACCGACTCAACTGTAAAGGGTAAAAATATTTCTACAGCCAAATCCATTTAATAATTTTTTCCTTCTCAAACAATGCATTAAAACTGGGTCTCCAGGCACAGGTATATATCATAATTTCTAAAGCAAAGGGGAAAAAAAAAATCAAGCCAGGTTAAAAGTTCCCTCTGAGCTAATGAAAAGCATGTTCTCACCCTATGAAGTTTTATTCAGAGCCATTTATCCTTAGGCTTTAAGAGCTGACTCAAAATGCCACCATTATGCTTAATGCCTACAAAAAAAAAAAGTAACAACAGTACAGTATAATGTGTCTTCAAAATGGTCTAAAAATTCAGCTTAACGTACTATAACTGATAACTGTCTATCCTATAATCAAGAGGTGCAAGTATCCATGAAATGTCAGCCAACTTCTCACCTCACTAAACAGTACAGTCTCTAACCTAAGCCTTGATATTTTCTTCCTTCCTAACACAGAGTTTGAGACAAATATTTTGTGCCACAGATCTGTGGCATTGGTGTCATTCTAGTTGCCACTAAATCAAGCAAATTTGACATCTAATCTACTAGGTATACTTGCAATTTGGTGATTAGTGTCCCTTGGCTATTCTATAAGCTCTGACGAATTTCTAGCAACTGGGCCAAAATACTTGCTCATCCCAACTCTCACTTGCCCTCTTATTCAACTCCAGCACCTTCCTCTTAATCTCCTGCCACTTTCTATTGTACATCTCATAATTACTTACACTCCTTCCTTGTAAGTAACACCCAAACACCTCTCTTTTCTCTTTCAATAGCAACAACTTTGTCATTTCACCACCTACTACCCTTTCTCACTTTCCTTCTGCATACCACACATTTCTCTTGCACATGCCAGCACTGCTTCCCTATACAACTTCCCTGGTGCTTCTTCACACAAGCCTCTCTTTCAATTTCCCTTACTATTCCCATCCTCTTCTCACCAATATATCCCGAATCAGTCACCACACTGTATCATCAGCAAACAACAAATGACTCATTTCCCAAGCCCTCTCATCCACAACAGACTGCATACTTGCCCGTTTCTCCAAAACTCTTGCATTCACCTCCCTAACCACCCCATCCATAAACAAATTAAACAACCATGGAGGATTAAGGAAGCTGGCCATGTCCACTTGTTAGGATTAAAGGTCATTAAGAGTTGTGATGTGTGTGCATTTATGTGCAGAAAATGTAGGGCACCAGAGCAGTACACATTTGGGAGTCTTCTTTATGGTAGTAGCATCTTGGGCATGACGGCTCTTGGTTTACATCAAAATGGTATTTGCCTGTCATAGTGATAGCTAATGTCTAGAGGATATGCAGGATAGTGACTCGTATTTGTCTGGGGAGTGTGGTTTTTTGGTGTGTGAATGTCTAGAGGGTTAGAGTTTAAGACTGAATTAGATAAGCTATTTAGTGCTCATCAGGATATTTCAATGTGTATGTGTTTTGTCATAGCTCTGTTTGTTGGCAGTGTAGGATTTGTGAGTATAGGTTTCTGAAGTGTGAGCCAGGTGTAAGCTTTTTATTTCTACTTGGCAGTTGATGGTTAGCTATGAGTGGTTTGCGTTATGCTGGTCATAGAATTTGGCGCCAAGCATGTTGTGTGGGGCTATATTGGAAGGATCTTTGTTTCACTGTGGTATTGAGCATTTGTAGGTGCTATGCAAATATACAGCATTCATTACAAGACATTAGTATTATGCTACGTTACTCCACACTGTGCAAGCTTGAGAAATTAAAAATGATAAAGATGGTATATAGTATGATGGAGGTGTGAAGCTGTGAAAGCGACTCACTGGAAAATACCCATGAGTCTATATAACTAGTTTTTTCAGAGAGCATTAATTTTTAGCAGAGACAGGCAGAGATAAGAAAAGCACTTAAGGAATGCACTTCTCCATACATGGCAACAGCATTTCATTTTAGGATGAACATGGCTTTTATACAATGATGCATCATGCGGAATTTAAGCCGAGATGAGAATCTAAAGCATTATATTTCTATAGTCACTTTCATCAGTTTAGGACTATGATCATTCCACCAAACATGTTTCTTTACCATTCCTGGAATGATGATTGAAATGATGGGTTCAGTTATGAGGTTGCCAATAAAGATATTAGAAAAGCATTTTTATGACATATGATCACTGCTTGAAATAAACTCAAAATATCAGAACATTTCTCTAACTATATTACCTCTGAGACCAGATATAAGAAAAATGGAGACAAAGATGGTACAGTTAAATTTCAATGCAATTTATATATCAAGCTATCAAAATCATTACAGAAGCAAATCTAATGTTCTACTTACTCTCCTCAGCTGCAGTAAAAATGGTTCCAGGAAGTTTTGGATGAGGATCTGCAGTTTTGGCTGCTACAACTATGTTGGCACCATCCTGAGCAGCTTTAAGAGCAATGGCTTTACCAATACCTCTGCTGGCTCCTGTGATAAACAAGGTGTGGCCTGCAAGCTTTCTGTCAGAGAAAGTATAAAAACGTCCATAATATTCAGAGGTTTTTTTTTTTTTTTTTTTTTTTTATACTTTGTCGCTGTCTCCCGCGTTTGCGAGGTAGCGCAAGGAAACAGACGAAAGAAATGGCCCAACCCCCCCCCCCCATACACATGTACATACACACGTCCAGACACGCAAATATACATACCTACACAGCTTTCCATGGTTTACCCCAGACGCTTCACATGCCTTGCTTCAATCCACTGACAGCACGTCAACCCCTGTATACCACATGACTCCAATTCACTCTATTTCTTGCCCTCCTTTCACCCTCCTGCATGTTCAGGCCCCGATCACACAAAATCTTTTTCACTCCATCTTTCCACCTCCAATTTGGTCTCCCTCTTCTCCTCGTTCCCTCCACCTCCGACACATATATCCTCTTGGTCAATCTCTCCTCACTCATTCTCTCCATGTGCCCAAACCATTTCAAAACACCCTCTTCTGCTCTCTCGACCACGCTCTTTTTATTTCCACACATCTCTCTTACCCTTACGTTACTTACTCGATCAAACCACCTCACACCACACATTGTCCTCAAACATCTCATTTCCAGCACATCCATCCTCCTGCGCACATCTCTATCCATAGCCCACGCCTCGCAACCATACAGCATTGTTGGAACCACTATTCCCTCAAACATACCCATTTTTGCTTTCCGAGATAATGTTCTCGACTTCCACACATTTTTCAAGGCTCCCAAAATTTTCGCCCCCTCCCCCACCCTATGATCCACTTCCGCTTCCATGGTTCCATCCGCTGACAGATCCACTCCCAGATATCTAAAACACTTCACTTCCTCCAGTTTTTCTCCATTCAAACTCACCTCCCAATTGACTTGACCCTCACCCCTACTGTACCTAATAACCTTGCTCTTATTCACATTTACTCTCAACTTTCTTCTTCCACACACTTTACCAAACTCAGTCACCAGCTTCTGCAGTTTCTCACATGAATCAGCCACCAGCGCTGTATCATCAGCGAACAACAATTGACTCACTTCCCAAGCTCTCTCATCCCCAACAGACTTCATACTTGCCCCTCTTTCCAGGACTCTTGCATTTACCTCCTTTACAACCCCATCCATAAACAAATTAAACAACCATGGAGACATCACACACCCCTGCCGCAAACCTACATTCACTGAGAACCAATCACTTTCCTCTCTTCCTACACGTACACATGCCTTACATCCTCGATAAAAACTTTTCACTGCTTCTAACAACTTGCCTCCCACACCATATTCAGAGGTATATTAGTAAATTATGACAAACTGAATAACCTCTTGCCTCGGTATTTTGAATACTCACCTTTATCCCCTTACCTTTATACAATGGCACTATACATGCATTCTGCCAATCTTCAGTCAGCCCATCATGATTCATACATACACCTGAAAATCCTTACCAAGCAATCAACACATGTCATCCCTTTCTAAACAAATTTAACTAATACCATCCACTCCAGCTGCCCTGCCACATTTCATCTTACTGAAGGCTTAAGGCTTTCATCAACCCTTCTCTCTTCACCAAACCATTCTCTATGACTCTCTCACTTCCCATACAACCCTGAACTACACACCCTAAGTGTGCCACCATATCATCAAATGCATTTAACAGTCCTTCAAAACACTCACTCCATCTCCTCACATCCCCACTATTTGTTACCAATCCCATTTTCCTCACTTAACCAATGCTCCTATTTGTTCTCCCTCTTTTGCATATTATCAACCTCCTTCCGAAACATCTTATTCTCCCTAAAGTTTACCGATAGTCAACCAAACTTTCATTTGCCCTCTTTTTCAACCCCTGCACCTTCCTCTTGACCTTGTCACTTTTCTCTTCATACATCCCAATCATTTGCACTCTTGCCCATTAAGTACCACCCAAATGCTTCTCTTTTCTCTTTCACTAGTAACTTTAATTCTTCATCCCATAACACATTACTCTTTTTAATGTGCCCATAATAAATAAGTTCTGCACTTACACAACAGCACTGATGTTCTCTCCTTACATAGGATGATAATTTCAATCAATAATTATATACATTACTTCTTGCTTGAAAAAATTTAAGGAGAGGGGTAAAGGTTCATCAAAATAGAAACTGACATCATTGGGAAGGACACCTAAAGAGATGATGAGCCACAAACAGGATTCTCAAATGACAAAGCAGCACTTTGCTGGGTGGCCTTTTTGAAGATTTCTTTCAGTGTCATCTCCCTTAATAACATTAGTTTATGTCTGAACAGTTTCTCTTTTAATTCATTAACAGCCATAATCTCTTGCTCTGATATATGCATGGTGTTCAAGCCCATTCACTATGTCACATTCAGCAAGGCATCTGTGAGCACTTTTCCAAACTAGTTCTCAGTGACATTTACATCATTACTACTATCATCACACTTACCCTGTATTAATGCCATTTCTTCAATCCCTTAACAGTCATAGAATGCATGACAGGAATTTCACTGCTAAAACTCAACACTTCCTTGATAGCTGCTTAATCTAGCTTATTCACATATACCAATGGTAAATCTTTTGCATAATTAAAGTGGTCTCATATTCTCTTTACATACGTAATCAAGGGTCTCATATTCTCTTTTCAAAGTTCAAATGAAATCCTTCAGTCTTCATTTGGAGCATCATCTTCACTGGACATTGTTTTAGGCCAAAGACTGAACAAAGTATATGAAACTGTCTAACTGTTGCCAAGTGTTAGCAGCTGCTTAAACTCCTTTGGAAGCCTGTAACTATGCCTATGTCCCAGTTCAGTGCAGCAAGCATATTAAAATATATACCCTTAACTCCCCAACTAGAACTCACATTGGCTTTGATCAATTTTGTGTTGGTGGTATTCTCGCAATAATATATTAAGCAGAACAGTTCAAATATGGAGATATGTATTATTCACAAATGGTAATGCTCCAGAATCCATAAGATGGAACAAAATCGTTCATGATTAGCGAGATATGGGACAGGGGCTAGTGATTTATGTGTAGTAATCAGTTTAGGTGGTTTTGGTAAGAACTGATGTATATGGGTATAGTTTCATGGAATGATCTTCCACTCAGTCAAACCAGGTGTTTTTAAGAAACTAGAAGTCTTTTTATGGCATAAGTGCTCATGATCTTATGTTTGTTACTAGTTCATATTTTTTTCTACATTAGTGTTAGTAATTGTGTTCAATCTTCTTAGTTTTTTACTTAATGTGCAACCAATGTATTTCTATCCAGTTCAGCTATACTTTTTACTCGTTTCTCCATTACCTGGTTACCATCACTTATTTTGAATTGGAAGCAATATGTTGATTAAAGTTTCATCATTCCATAAAAAAATACAACTGCAAGACGAGACTATAACAATGATATTTTTTGTAAATATATCTGCTAACTGTAAATGTTGGGGAGGTTTTTCATATGTTCTATTAATTTCTATCATTATTTCACATACACTTATAAATCCCATGTTTTCCTAGATCTTCATAACCCTCCCCACTAATCTACTCCTGCACGATAGATGAAAAATGATCCAAATCACGTCTCGCTAGTATTGCTCTATTCTCCTTAAAGAATAATATTACTGCAAGACGAAATCAATGACAATCTATATTTAAAGTCAACTTTATACTGTTGTGCATATCTAACAACTGTTAAATGCTACATACAGTCTTACCCAAGACTATACAATATGTAAACATATCCCTAATGTTCATCTATGATGACCAGTAATGATGACACTGCCCTGAGATAAACTCAGGTGATAGCCTGCCTGTTTCAAAGACTTTCTAAGCAAGCATTCTAATTTAGGCTTATTAGGCCTATGTAGTAACCCATTCATTTCCAAAAACGATTATGAATTCAGAAACAGCATCATTTAATTTTGTATACCACCGTAAAAACTTTAAACAAGCAGAGGAGCAATTAACGTTTTGGAACTTCCTTCCTAAGACCAGGAAATCCCGACGACCCGGCAAACATTGTACCCAAGTCCACCAGCTCGTCCACTTGTACAACACTTCTCATAACATTTACCTTCCAATGGCTGTTTTCATCCCAGGAAACATGATACCCAATTAACTTCAACGTCCTTACCCGGTATTGAGGAGCATTGTCATTATGAAGATATCGATGTGTAATGTTGCCTAAACTGGCCACAGGGCTGTGATTCCTTGGCTGCCTGATAAGTACTACCAAGACAGAATACCATAATGGCGACGTCTGACAACTTATACTTACAACTCTACTCAATAGATGTCTGTAAAGTAAATGTTGTTCAATATAGCTTTTTAAATGCCATAAGTATATCGTTTGGTGTTACCGGATTCCGCATGCATGAGGTTACATCGCAAATGAAAAATCATTTTGGGTCAGAATTAATTTGTGGGACTACTGTCTCGTCGAAAATCACCCTCTAAAGGATTGCACATTTCCCTGCTACTGAAAGTAGCACAGCCTTGAGTTGCAGGAGCCCCTAGGAAAGAAGGTATGGGTAACACTAGCACTATGTCTTAGAAAGAGGTCTTGAGATGGCTATCCCTAAAATGAATACCTATCGGTTTATCTATACAAGGCTGGCTTTAAATGAATGTGGGTCTAGTCCATACACAAAACACCTATCACTACCACCCCAGCCAGCAGGAGTGTAGCTACAACCATTATATTCCCCCGGGCTTTATCATCCGCACAATGTACACGGATTTTAGGGGTTCCAATGCACATGGGAAACAAGTGAGAATTGCAAGTTCTTTTTCATAATTTTTCTGTGTAGACGCATTGTGTAAAATGGTACTTCTCGGAAAGAAAATTGGGATGTAAAATGGTGTTTGTTAAACGAGCTGACTTACAAGTATATACTGGAATGCAAATAAGTCTTACAATAAAAGAAAATAAATAGATGCTGGACACTTAAGCACGTGTTTTATTGGCTTGGTAAAGAATGTACTTTCGTTAGTGAAGGGGTTAATTACCTACCAAGTGAGAGTTTGTTAGTTTAAATTAAGTTCTGTTCCTTTTCAGAGTAACCTTTTAATGAAATTATATGATAAACTTGTCAGAAATGTGACACGTACTTTTGCATATTTTAAATCAGAAAGAAATGATTAGTTAAATGTTTTAAACAAATATAACTGTCTATGATTTTTGCCTGGACACATTCGTAAATCAAGGTATGATATAAATAATTTTGGGATATACAATTATCAATAGACAACGATAACACTAATTCTTTTAACACCGAGAACCAGCTGCAGCCATAGCATAATTCCAATAATTGGACACACGCCTTGGCTTCCTCGTTATTGCCTGGAACCATCACTAACTGTAGCCGTCTCTTAGCCATTGTTTTAGTCGAAAATGCTGGTCACGAGCAGCAGATATTGATGCCATGCTTCAAATAAAATGTAAGAAGGGCTAAGTTGATAGAGAAGTTATGAGTGCAAAATAATGAGCTGAAAGGAAGTGGAAATTCTTCCTTAAAAAAGTGGTGGTATGTTAGGGAAAACATGAGGCATTATTTTCTTTCCTGGAGCTAGATTCTTTACGAAGAATTCTTAATTGAGTTCTAAGAATCCTCTTTTAGTGATCTCAATGACGAGGATAAACTTTCTTCAGTGGAAAATTTCCAAATGTCAAATAATATAGTGGCAAACGGAACGTAAAGACTGAAATAAGAAGGTAAAAAATTCAAAGCTTGGCTGTAGGGCTAGCTTTTACTTTCAGTAGACTAAGATTATTTTCTTTTTTTAGTTAATTTTCTTTTTTCATCTATCCTTCCAACGGATTTTCAGTTTTGAAATGCCCGCGCCAAGTACCTGAATATCCATCTGGTGGCAAGTGCGGCAACTACACGTAAACATTAAGATAATCTGGTGTTTCCTCCGTCAATTTTTTTTTATTTCTTTCACTATTTGTAAGTCATGAATGAGTCAGCTACATATGTATTGTGGAATTGTGTTGTTTGATAATCCTGGGGTAGTATCAGTGAAGTTTCCTGTAACTTTCAGTGATAATAGTCATTAAGTTCTTGATTGTTATACGCTACGGTAGAGTGAACTGAGTTTTTAACTTATTTTACTATTTTCCAGCTGTGGTAGATCATCCATTAGGCACGCAATGCACGGCTTAAGACTCGTGCATATTATAAGAGAACTATGAAGTATACAAGTGGATATAAGCTAATATCAAGCTTGAGACGAACTCCAGTATTACTAATGGCGTCAAAAAGCCATAGCCTTCAGAAGCAGGAAAAAAAAAGGGAAAAGAAAAGACGAAAATGAAGCTTCACTCACACGATAAAGGCAGGTGATTTTTTGTTTGCAATCTTTGATTCCTATAAAGCTAGTTCGCCAGAGTTACCATGTTCTGTAATGGACGCTATGTACAGTAAGAACTACCACAGATCATTTTAAGTATAGGTAGCTGGATAGCAAAACCATTATTAGTAAGCAAGTGTTATTTACGAGGTGATGTATGACATAAAAGAAGAAAGCTGAAAATATGAGAAATTT
The DNA here is from genome assembly GCF_036320965.1 of Panulirus ornatus. Taxonomy (NCBI): domain Eukaryota; kingdom Metazoa; phylum Arthropoda; class Malacostraca; order Decapoda; family Palinuridae; genus Panulirus; species Panulirus ornatus. The sequence goes on from NC_092276.1 coordinate 6,490,516, forward strand.
TTGATACGCTTGCAAGCAAATTAGCTGGCTAGTTTTCACTAAACGCTGGTCTCTTAATTTTAGAGAACTTGCCAGTCAGAATAGTGGCCAGCTACACAGTCATCAGTTAGCTCTTATCTGCATATTTAGAATGAAAGTCTTGGAATGTTTGCAAATGAATGAGTTATGTAACAGGAAAACGTATGTATATCAACCAAAATAAAAAAATCGCCCAAAAAGTTGCGCGATTTCTCGCAGTAGCATTGCTGTGTATGCCTTCTTTGACATAAAATTATACAAGAAAATTCTTACACTGACAAGATATAGTCTTTGGTATTTGACCAAGTTGACCGACGTAATTTTAAACTTTTCCAAGATTTTTCTCTCATTCATACTTGTCCTCCGTTTCCTGCGTTGGCGAGTAAGTGCCAGGAACATACGGGAAAAAAAAGACGCACTCCCTTTCATCCATTCTTAACTGTCATGTGTAATGTACCGAAACCACAGCTCCCATTTACAACCAGGCCCGACAGATCTCTCCTTGATTTCCCCCTGCCGCTTATCATGCCTTGGTTCAGTCCATTTATAGTACGTCAACCCCTGTATACCACATCGTTCCGGTCCACTTTGTTCCATGCACGCCTTTCACCCTCCTACACGTTCAGGCCCCGATCATTCAAAATCTTCTCTCCACCTTTCCATCTTTAATTTGGTCTCCACTTTCTCTTTGTCCCCTCCACTTCAGAATATATGTAATATCTTTGTCAGCCTTTGCTCGCTCTTTCTCGTCATATATCCAAACAATTTCAGTACACTTTTCAGCTCAACAACACTCTTTATTACCATAACTTTCTTTTACCTTTTTATTACTCGATCAAACCATTTTACACCATATACTGTTTGCAGACATTTCGTTTCCAGCACATCCACCCTTGTCCGCACATCATCTATATCCCATTCATATCACACCATGACAGGTTGGCACTGGTGTTCATGCCTGTTTTTCGCTTTCGTAGGTATAACGACGTCTCTTTCCACACATTCCTCAAAGCTTCCAGTACCTTCGCCTTTTCAGTGCAGGTGGTTCAGGTGTACACTGCAGATGGTTCAGTTTTACAGTGCAAATGTTTCAGATGTACAGTGCAGATGGTTCGGGTGTACAGTGCAGATGGTTCAAGTGTACGGTACAGTGTACGTGAACGCAAACACCTATCACATGTGTGCCACAGTAATACCTGAAGGATGAGTTGAGGTTGGTCCGCCTGGCTGGAGTCTGTATGTACAATCTGAGGTGTACACCTCCACCTCTGTGTGGTCTGTTAACGTACCACTGCGGGGGGTGGATTACCACACAGGGCCACCTGGTGCCTCTGTGTCACATGATGGTAGTAATACCCTAACATTATGGTACTAGAAGCACTAGAAAGGTCTTACACAGAGTCTACGTGATATGATGTATGGGTAACTGGTGACTGAGGGAATGGTGTTATGATATATGGGAGACTGGTGACTGAGGGAATGGTGTCATGATACATGGGAGACTGGTGACTGAGGGAATGGTGTCATGATACATGGGAGACTGGTGACTGAGGGAATGGTGTCATGATATATGGGAGACTGGTGACTGAGGGAATGGTGTCATGATACATGGGAGACTGGTGACTTAGGGAATGGTGTCATGATACATGGGAGACTGGTGACTGAGGGAATGGTGTCATGATATATGGGAGACTGGTGTCATGATACATGGGAGACTGGTGAATGAGGGAATGGTGTCATGATACATGGGAGACTGGTGACTGAGGGAATGGTGTCATGATATATGGGAGACTGGTGTCATGATACATGGGAGACTGGTGACTTAGGGAATGGTGTCATGATACATGGGAGACTGGTGACTGAGGGAATGGTGTCATGATATATGGGAGACTGGTGACTGAGGGAATGGTGTCATGATACATGGGAGACTGGTGACTTAGGGAATGGTGTCATGATACATGGGAGACTGGTGACTGAGGGAATGGTGTCATGATATATGGGAGACTGGTGTCATGATACATGGGAGACGTGAATGAGGGAATGGTGTCATGATACATGGGAGACTGGTGACTGAGGGAATGGTGTCATGATATATGGGAGACTGGTGACTGAGGGAATGGTGTCATGATACATGGGAGACTGGTGACTTAGGGAATGGTGTCATGATACATGGGAGACTGGTGGCTGAGGGAATGGTGTCATGATACATGGGAGACTGGTGACTGAGGGAATGGTGTCATGATACATGGGAGACTGGTGACTGAGGGAATGGTGTCATGATACATGGGAGACTGGTGACTGAGGGAATGGTGTCATGATACATGGGAGACTGGTGACTTAGGGAATGGTGTCATGATACATGGGAGACTGGTGGCTGAGGGAATGGTGTCATGATACATGGGAGACTGGTGACTGAGGGAATGGTGTCATGATACATGGGAGACTGGTGACTGAGGGAGTGGTGTCATGATATATGGGAGACTGGTGTCATGATACATGGGAGACTGGTGACTGAGGGAATGGTGTCATGATACATGGGAGACTGGTGACTTAGGGAATGGTGTCATGATACATGGGAGACTGGTGACTGAGGGAATGGTGTCATGATACATGGGAGACTGGTGACTGAGGGAGTGGTGTCATGATATATGGGAGACTGGTGACTGAGGGAATGGTGTCATGATACATGGGAGACTGGTGACTTAGGGAATGGTGTCATGATATATAGGAGACTAGTGACTGAGGGAATGGTGTCATGATACATGGGAGACTGGTGACTGAGGGAATGGTGTCATGTACGCACGCCGAGGAACAATGTGGTATTGGGAGCGATTTTTAGTTTGAGAACTTTATTTGAGAAATGGTTGGAAGGAAAAATTTTTTGTTTGTTAGCTGAGGTGGGACAGACAACTGAATTCCCTTGGGGAAAGATGAACAGTTAGCTTGACTGTGGACAAACTGCCGTGATCACTTTTCCAACTTATGTGGGGTCGAACCCGGCGTCCAATGAACGTGTCAGGGTCAGCAAGGCTGGATTGTTTGTGGTATTTATCAATCTCAAGAAACAGTATGATAGAGATGATAGAGAGGCCTTATTATACTACGAATCTTTGGTGTACATGTAAGTAATAAATGCAGTGATAAGTTTTTTCCAGGAAAGTAAATCATGTAGTTGAACATAACGGGGTTGGGTGAGTGGTTTGGGGTGAAGGTGGGTTTGTTGTGTCAAGGATTTGTGATTGTCACCATGGTTGTTTAAGGACAGGATGGCTGAGGAGGGGAATTTATGGGTGTTAGAGCGAGGATTGGGACTACAGTGAGGGGGAGGAGCATGAGTGAGTGAGTTCGTGTTTGTAGACGACACGGCTCTGGTGACAGACCAAGAAAGAAACTCAGAAGCTGGTGAGATAATGTGAGCTTGTGAAAGTTGAGAGTGAATGTGAACAAAAGTAAGTGACTCATAAGGTGAAAGATGGGGCTAACGTTAGTCTTGTGTGCGTTACCAAGTATGTGGAAGAAGAGGTCATTAAGATAAGATAGAAGTCTTTATCGTCAGATTGTATATTTGATACAAAATGGAGAACAGATGAGGAATGTTTGAAGATTTAGTGGTCTGTACGTTACTACTGTAAGGCTGTATGTTTTGGACCTTTGAGAGTTAAAGAAAGGGTGATGGTAGACATACGTATTATGTGGTGTGAAGTGGGTTGATCATGTAAGTGATGACAATACGCAAAGAGAGGTGTAGTATTAAGCACAGTCTGATTGAGAACGCTGACCAAGGTGTGGTGAAATGGTTCTCATGTATGGAGAAGATGAGCGAAGAAAAACTGATGAAGAGGATTTACATGGTAAAGGTAGATGGGGTAAAGGGGGAGAAGATCCAGATGGGATGGATGGATGAAGTGAAGGAGGTTTTAAGGTATCCAGGTCTGAACATTCAGGAGGGTGAGGGGCATGCATGGTACACGAGTTGGATGGACGTGACATATAATGGAAGGATGGGGCACAATGCTGATAGTAGGCTGAACCAGGATATATAAAGTGTTCAAGGTAACCCATGATGTAGTCTATGGGCTTGACGGTAGATGGTAAGGGCTGGTCTCAGTGCATTACATATGATAGAAAGTGGATGTGTACAGATGAACACATTGTTCATGTTCTTACGCCTGTTGCTTACGCGGGAGGGGTGATTCTGTAAAAAGGAATGCGAATTGTTATTATTATTATTATTATTATTATTATTATTATTATTATTATTATCATTATTATTACATCAAACATGTTGCCATTATTTCATTCCACGAAAGTTTATTTCACATTCAAATGGACAACAATGATGATTTAGTGTATGATGTAACAAATGAACAATGATGATTTAGTGTATGATGTAACAAATGAACAATGATGATTTAGTGTATGATGTAACAAATGAACAACAATGATGAGTTAGTGTATGATGTAACAAATGAACAACAATGATGAGTTAGTGTATGATGTAACAAATGAACAACAATGATGAGTTAGTGTATGATGTAACAAATGAACAACAATGATGAGTTAGTGTATGATGTAACAAATGAACAATGATGATTTAGTGTATGATGTAACAAATGAACAACAATATGAGTTAGTGTATGATGTAACAAATGAACAACAATGATGAGTTAGTGTATGATGTAACAAATGAACAACAATGATGAGTTAGTGTATGATGTAACAAATGAACAATGATGATTTAGTGTATGATGTAACAAATGAACAACAATATGAGTTAGTGTATGATGTAACAAATGAACAACAATGATGAGTTAGTGTACGATGTAACAAATGAACAACAATGATGAGTTAGTGTATGATGTAACAAATGAACAACAATGATGAGTTAGTGTACGATGTAACAAATGAACAACAATGATGAGTTAGTGTATGATGTAACAAATGAACAACAATGATGAGTTAGTGTATGGTGGAACAAATGAACAACAATGATGAGGTAGTGTAAGATGTAACAAATGAACAACAATGATGAGGTAGTGTAAGATGTAACAAATGAACAACAATGATGAGTTAGTGTATGATGTAACAAATGAACAACAATGATGAGTTAGTGTATGATGTAACAAATGAACAACAATGATGAGTTAGTGTATGATGTAACAAATGAACAATGATGATTTAGTGTATGATGTAACAAATGAACAACAATATGAGTTAGTGTATGATGTAACAAATGAACAACAATGATGAGATAGTGTATGATGTAACAAATGAACAACAATGATGAGTTAGTGTATGATGCAACAAATGAACAACAATGATGAGTTAGTGTACGATGTAACAAATGAACAACAATGATGAGTTAGTGTATGATGTAACAAATGAACAACAATGATGAGTTAGTGTATGGTGGAACAAATGAACAACAATGATGAGGTAGTGTAAGATGTAACAAATGAACAACAATGATGAGTTAGTGTATGATGTAACAAATGAACAACAATGATGAGTTAGTGTATGGTGGAACAAATGAACAACAATGATGAGTTAGTGTAAGATGTAACAAATGAACAACAATGATGAGTTAGTGTACGATGTAACAAATGAACAACAATGATGAGTTAGTGTATGATGTAACAAATGAACAACAATGATGAGTTAGTGTATGATGTAACAAATGAACAACAATGATGAGTTAGTGTATGATGTAACAAATGAACAATGATGAGTTAGTGTATGATGTAACAAATGAACAACAATGATGAGTTAGTGTATGATGTAACAAATGAACAACAATGATGAGTTAGTGTATGATGTAACAAATGAACAACAATGATGAGTTAGTGTATGATGTAACAAATGAACAACAATGATGAGTTAGTGTATGATGTAACAAATGAACAACAATGATGAGTTAGTGTATGATGGAACAAATGAACAACAATGATGAGTTAGTGTATGATGATGATATGATTGTGTTGTGTTGGAATCGTGTTGTGTTCGAGGTAGTAAGTGGAGGAGGTTGGTGAGTCTACCTTGAGTTCTTCCGTTCATCTTTCACTCTAGAGAGGCAGCCAGTTACTGTATGCCATGCGAATTTAGTCTTTGTATATGATGTAAACAAGACACACAGTTAAACGTATAAAAAACTGTAACATTTGAATGATGGTTCAGGAGGGCAAGGTGTGTGCGGAAGACATGGGAGACGTTTATGTTGGAGAGTAGGAAGCAGGCAGATAGTGAGGAAGGTTCCGTGGTCGGGCCGGCCCCACCATTCATATGAGAGCTAGCTAGGCTAGGATGACTACCACTCGTACTTGCTGACCTCCTGTACATAACACATTGCTTGTGGGTACAAAGTACAGTAACTTGACACTTGCAAGGAAGTAGAAAAAGACGTTAATTTTAAAGTGGATCTCTAGAATGTAGAGAAACTAGAACAATCATTTTATAATGTTGGAAATGTAGGTGAAGTGGTGGGCAAATATGAAGTGTGATCGTGTCATGACATCGGTACCAACATGTTGACTCATACATGTAAAGTTTTTATTGTATAGGTAAACTATCAAGTCCATAATGAAACTAAGATGATTTATATATTTACTGGAAGACATTTATGTAGAATTAATGAATGTAAAGGTGCTCCACCTGGGCTGGGTTGTGGGGTTGAGCAAGTCAGGAGGCTGGCCAGGTCATCACCATCATGTGAGTAACGCGGGTCAGGTGAGGTTGTGGCTGACATCTGTAGATCAGCTGACACCGGGAGTCGGTCAGCTACATGAACATTACACTTCATGTAAGCTGACACCTTGAGCTGGTCACCTGATTGGCCAATATTGACGTCTCTACTGAAAATCACGTCAGCTGACATCTTTAGCTCGTCCAATGGGTAATAACGGCGCTTCAGCTGACAACCGCGCATTACCTTACAGAAACAACAAAGCAGCGACAAAGCAAAGAAAAAAAAAAAAGAAAAAAAAAGAAATATATATATATATATATATATATATATATATATATATTTTTTTTTTTTTTTTTTTTATTATACTTTGTCGCTGTCTCCCGCGTTTGCGAGGTAGCGCAAGGAAACAGACGAAAGAAATGGCCCAACCCCCCCCATACACATGTATATACATACGTCCACACACGCAAATATACATACCTACACAGCTTTCCATGGCTTACCCCAGACGCTTCACATGCCTTGATTCAATCCACTGACAGCACGTCAACCCCGGTATACCACATATATATATATATATATATATATATATATATATATATGGTTGTTTAATTTGTTTATGGATGGGGTTGTTAGGGAGGTAAATGCAAGAGTCTTGGAAAGAGGGGCAAGTATGAGGTCTGTTGGGGATGAGAGAGCTTGGGAAGTGAGTCAGTTGTTGTTCGCTGATGATACAGCGCTGGTGGCGGATTCATGTGAGAAACTGCAGAAGCTGGTGACGGAGTTTGGTAAAGTGTGTGGAAGAAGAAAGTTAAGAGTAAATGTGAATAAGAGCAAGGTTATTAGGTACAGTAGGGTTGAGGGTCAAGTCAATTGGGAGGTGAGTTTGAATGGAGAAAAACTGGAGGAAGTGAAGTGTTTTAGATATCTGGGAGTGGATCTGGCAGCGGATGGAACCATGGAAGCGGAAGTGGATCATAGGGTGGGGGAGGGGGCGAAAATTTTGGGAGCCTTGAAAAATGTGTGGAAGTCGAGAACATTATCCCGGAAAGCAAAAATGGGTATGTTTGAAGGAATAGTAGTTCCAACAATGTTGTATGGTTGCGAGGCGTGGGCTATGGATAGAGTTGTGCGCAGGAGGATGGATGTGCTGGAAATGAGATGTTTGAGGACAATGTGTGGTGTGAGGTGGTTTGATCGAGTAAGTAACGTAAGGGTAAGAGAGATGTGTGGAAATAAAAAGAGCGTGGTTGAGAGAGCAGAAGAGGGTGTTTTGAAATGGTTTGGGCACATGGAGAGAATGAGTGAGGAAAGATTGACCAAGAGGATATATGTGTCGGAGGTGGAGGGAACGAGGAGAAGAGGGAGACCAAATTGGAGGTGGAAAGATGGAGTGAAAAGGATTTTGTGTGATCGGGGCCTGAACATGCAGGAGGGTGAAAGGAGGGCAAGGAATAGAGTGAATTGGAGCGATGTGGTATACAGGGGTTGACGTGCTGTCAGTGGATTGAATCAGGGCATGTGAGGCGTCCGGGGTAAACCATGGAAAGCTGTGTAGGTATGTATGTTTGCGTGTGTGGACGTGTGTATGTACATGTGTATGGGGAGGGTTGGGCCATTTCTTTCGTCTGTTTCCTTGCGCTACCTCGCAAACGCGGGAGACAGCGACAAAGTATAAAAAAAAAAAAAAAAAAAAAAAAAAAAAAAAAAATATATATATATATATATATATATATATATATATATATATATATATATATATATATATATATATATATTTATTCCCTGGGGATAGGGGAGAAAGAATACCTCCCACGTATTCCCTGCGTGTCGTAGAAGGCGACTAAAAGGGAAGGGAGCGGGGGGCTGGAAATCCTCCCCTCTCGTTTTTTTTTTTTTTTTTTTTTTTTCCAAAAGAAGGAACAGAGAAGAGGTCCAGGTGAGGATATTCCCTCAAAGGCCCAGTCCTCTGTTCTTAACGCTACCTCGCTATCGCGGGAAATAGCGAATAGTATGAAAAAAAAAAAAAAAAAAATATATATATATACTTCCTCCGTATTCCCTGCGTGTCGTAGTAGGCGACTATATATATATATATATATATATATATATATATATATATATATATATATATACATACGTCCACACACGCAAATATACATACCTACACAGCTTTCCATGGTTTACCCCAGACTGCCTTGATTCAATCCACTGACAGCACGTCAACCCCGGTATACCACATCGCTCCAATTCACTCTATTCCTTGCCCTCCTTTCACCCTCCTGCATGTTCAGGCCCCGATCACACAATATCTTTTTCACTCCATCTTTCCACCTCCAATTTGGTCTCCCTCTTCTCCTCGTTCCCTCCACCTCCGACACATATATTCTCTTGGTCAATCTTTCCTCACTCATTCTCTCCATGTGCCCAAACCATTTCAAAACACCCTCTTCTGCTCTCTCAACCACGCTCTTTTTATTTCCACACATCTCTCTTACCCTTACGTTACTTACTCGATCAAACCACCTCACACCACACATTGTCCTCAAACATCTCATTTCCAGCACATCCATCCTCCTGCGCACAACTCTATCCATAGCCCACGCCTCGCAACCACACAACATTGTTGGAACCACTATTCCTTCAAACATACCCATTTTTGCTTTCCGAGATAATGTTCTCGACTTCCACACATTCTTCAAGGCTCCCAGAATTTTCGCCCCCCTCCCCCACCCTATGATCCACTTCCGCTTCCATGGTTCCATCCGCTGCCAGATCCACTCCCAGATATCTAAAACACTTCACTTCCTCCAGTTTTTCTCCATTCAAACTCACCTCCCAATTGACTTGACCCTCAACCCTACTGTACCTAATAGCCTTGCTCTTATTCACATTTACTCTTAACTTTCTTCTTTCACACTCTTTACCAAACTCAATCACCAGCTTCTGCAGTTTCTCACATGAATCAGCCACCAGCGCTGTATCATCAGCGAACAACAACTGACTCACTTCCCAAGCTCTCTCATCCCCAACAGACTTCATACTTGCCCCTCTTTCCAAAACTCTTGCATTCACCTCCCTAACAACCCCATCCATAAACAAATTAAACAACCATGGAGACATCACACACCCCTGCCGCAAACCTACATTCACTGAGAACCAATCACTTTCCTCTCTTCCTACACGTACACATGCCTTACATCCTCGATAAAAACTTTTCACTGCTTCTAACAACTTTCCTCCCACACCATATATTCTTACTACCTTCCACAGAGCATCTCTATCAACTCTATCATATGCCTTCTCCAGATCCATAAATGCTACATACAAATCCATTTGCTTTTCTAAGTATTTCTCACATACATTCTTCAAAGCAAACACCTGATCCACACATCCTCTACCACTTCTGAAACCACACTGCTCTTCCCCAATCTGATGCTCTGTACATGCCTTCACCCTCTCAATCAATACCCTCCCATATAATTTACCAGGAATACTCAACAAACTTATACCTCTGTAATTTGAGCACTCACTCTTATCCCCTTTGCCTTTATACAATGGCACTATGCACGCATTCCGCCAATCCTCAGGCACCTCACCATGAGTCATACATACATTAAATAACCTTACCAACCAGTCAACAATACAGTCACCCCCTTTTTTAATTAATTCCGCTGCAATACCATCCAAACCTGCTGCCTTGCCGGCTTTCATCTTCCGCAAAGCTTTTACTACCTCTTCTCTGTTTACCAAATCATTTTCCCTAACCCTCTCACTTTGCACACCACCTCGACCAAAACACCCTATATCTGCCACTCTATCATCAAACACATTCAACAAACCTTCAAAATACTCACTCCATCTCCTTCTCACATCACCACTACTTGTTATCACCTCCCCATTTGCGCCCTTCACTGAAGTTCCCATTTGCTCCCTTGTCTTACGCACTTTATTTACCTCCTTCCAGAACATCTTTTTATTCTCCCTAAAATTTAATGATACTCTCTCACCCCAACTCTCATTTGCCCTTTTTTTCACCTCTTGCACCTTTCTCTTGACCTCCTGTCTCTTTCTTTTATACATCTCCCACTCAATTGCATTTTTTCCCTGCAAAAATCGTCCAAATGCCTCTCTCTTCTCTTTCACTAATACTCTTACTTCTTCATCCCACCACTCACTACCCTTTCTAATCAACCCACCTCCCACTCTTCTCATGCCACAAGCATCTTTTGCGCAATCCATCACTGATTCCCTAAATACATCCCATTCCTCCTCCACTCCCCTTACTTCCATTGTTCTCACCTTTTTCCATTCTGTACTCAGTCTCTCCTGGTACTTCCTCATACAAGTCTCCTTCCCAAGCTCACTTACTCTCACCACCCTCTTCACCTCAACATTCACTCTTCTTTTCTGAAAACCCTTACAAATCTTCACCTTAGCCTCCACAAGATAATGATCAGACATCCCTCCAGTTGCACCTCTCAGCACATTAACATCCAAAAGTCTCTCTTTCGCGCGCCTGTCAATTAACACGTAATCCAATAACGCTCTCTGGCCATCTCTCCTACTTACATAAGTATACTTATGTATATCTCGCTTTTTAAACCAGGTATTCCCAATCATCAGTCCTTTTTCAGCACATAAATCTACAAGCTCTTCACCATTTCCATTTACAACACTGAACACCCCATGTATACCAATTATTCCCTCAACTGCCACATTACTCACCTTTGCATTCAAATCACCCATCACTATAACCCGGTCTCGTGCATCAAAACCACTAACACACTCATTCAGCTGCTCCCAAAACACTTGCCTCTCATGATCTTTCTTCTCATGCCCAGGTGCATATGCACCAATAATCACCCATCTCTCTCTATCAACTTTCAGTTTTACCCATATTAATCGAGAATTTATATATATATATATATATATATATATATATATATATATATATATATATATATATATATATATATATATATATCGCCAGAGTGGCCTGATGTAGATGGATTTTGGAAAGGTTTAGGCAACGTATGAAATAGTACGAATGTCAGAGTTATAGATGAGTTAAGAAGTAGCACGAAGGCTTGGTGGCCTCAAGATGGTGTAGAGCGATATTGTTGAGGGCTGTAGTAGGCTCGCTCGCTCAGTTGGCCGGTTACTGTAATTAATGAAAGTGTTGAAAATGTTCAACATTGGTAAAATTATTCCTAAATTGTAAACAACAATAAAATTTGATCACATCTTTAGGCGAAATATTCAGGGTTGGGACGACGGTGTCTGCTGATGATACATTTTGTTAAGTGTACGTTAGGTAGTAGGTGCCCCTGCCACAGCCAGCGAGCTTGCGTCATGTACACGTGAGTGAGGTCCCTATCTTGAACACTGAAGCAGTTGAAGATCTCCCGTTGAAGACTCAACTTGACAACATTATTATTGACCCAGGGAGTAGGTCAGGCAATGCTGAAAAACGGTATACTCAACTAATTATGTAAATGAATAACGTGTAATGAATATCTGGCTATATCAAACATATGACCGTAAGATGTTGGCAGTCATAATATTATTGTATCCAGCAATATATCTCAGGAAAATTGGTTGTCGAAAGCCAAGGGCTCGTGCCAGGCTAAGGACAGGTGGATCTTAACAACATGTAAGGCTTAACGTTAACTGAGGACACAGGTCATACATACAAGGGCGAGTCTGACAGTGAAGTTGTAGTGCAAGAAAAGTTATACAAGTTCCTGGTAAGATGACCAGTGAGGTCAGAAACCATTAGGTCAGGTAATACAGAAAAGTGGTTAAGAATATTGAACATCTTTGTAAAGAGTTAAGGCTAATTATGATGCCATATACTCCCTCACTGTATGTGTGGCCATATTACAAAGTTTGAACAGCATGTGTGCGGAGGTAATGGTATCAAGCACAAACATATTCCTGCAAGGAAATATCTTCTTTCCCTGGAAATCCGGAGAGAGAGAGAGAGAGAGAGAGAGAGAGAGAGAGAGAGAGAGAGAGAGAGAAACATACATGATACCTGTATCTCGTTACATTGTCTCTGCTCCCACATACACATATATAAACATACACGTCCACACATGCACATATACATACCTATACATCTCAATGTATACATATATATACATACACAGACATACACATATATACACATGTACATAATTCATACTGTCTGCCCTTATTCATTCCTGTCCCCACCTTGCCACACATGGAATGACAATCCCCTCCCCCCGCATGTGTGCAAGGTAGCACTAGGAAAAGACAACAAAGGCCACATTCGTTCACACTCAGTCTCTAGCTGTCATGTATGTTATATGCACTTCCATATTCCATACAAACCTCCATCAGCCAGGATCGAGCCCAGAACCCCTGCGAGGCAGGCAAGAGCACTTCTGCTAGGCTATGATCTCCCCTAATTAGGAAATGACGATTCAAATACTATGTTATCAAATACCCTTCGTCTCATATTGGTGAGCAACAGGGTCTCCACCGGTCATTTCCCACCAGGCTCACACAACCAGCAGATAGCATTTTACAGAACCTAACTATACAACATAGAGGTACACATATACAAGTATAGCGTATGTGAATGTGCACTTCCTTATAACATACAAACTTCTAACAGCCAGGATCGAACCCAGGACCCCTGCATGGCAGGTGAGAGCACTACCACATGGATATTATCGTCCCTAATAAGGAAATGACTAGTCGAATACACTTCATCTCACATCGGTAGCATCGGGGTCTCCACTGGTCATTTCCCATCAGGCTCACAAAACCAATAGATATCATTCTACACAACCTACCCGTACAACACAGGGGTTATATATAGTGCATACGAATGTGCACTTCCATATAACATACAAAGCCCCAACAGCCAGGATTGAACCTGGGACCCCTGTGTGGCGGGAGCACTACTGCTAGGCTATGATCACCCCTAACAAGATAATGACTTCGAATACTATGTAATCGAATACCCTTCATCTCATGTTGATGGAAAAATAGTCATGCTGAATGAGAATTCCCATACTGAACAATTTTTCAGAAGTATATATTTGTTGAGACCTATCTAAAATTAACTAGCCTAACAAAATATAATAATGATTCTTTCTACTCAACATGAAATGGCAGGATAAATAGAGATAAAAATTCCTTCATAACTTTTTATTAAAAGTAAAAAATAGGCTAGATTATGGCTAAAATGATCTATGAAGATTGTTAAAATCCTCAATGAAGATTCCTTTATATAACACAGTATCACAGATAAAAAAAAATTAAAATTAAAAGAAATAAACATACGAGACATCTCATCTAATAACTGGCATAGTTAAGATGAAAAAGTCTCGTACTTTGGAATAAAATGAATGAAATCCATTTTTAGTTTCACAGCTTACACAAAGGCAACAGGAAAAAAGATGAGTTCTTCAGGACATTTTTTTTCTATAATGAGGTGAGGGGTAGTTGGAGACAAAGCCTGTTACTGATATAGTTAAACCATAGAGAATGCCAATGTTATAAGGAAACTGAAATTCCTACATTCAGTAATTAAACATTTCCCCAAAAGATGCTCTTTTAAATAAAGCCAATGAGAATTTAACCTAACCATACCCAGCCATTTTACAAACTATTGTTGATGATAGTAACCAATTAATAATAAAGGGCACACTACCATGAAGAATGTTACCACACTATCATCCAACCTACATATCATCAAGCCAGCACAGATAAAAAGTCTGTATTTAACCTCTCCATTGGGGGTAAAAGTCACTGTTTGTCTCATGTCTTTGTACAGAAATAGGCTGAACTTTCACAATGCACTTTCTGTGCCACATGACCAACCACAGAAACAATCACAGAAAAAAGGAAAAGAAGTCAAACCTACTAAGATTGCAGCTAATAACCACTAAAATCAAATTCAAAAGTCGCTGAATAAGAGACCTTTAAAAGGCAGTCAACGTTGTACAGTTGCATACTTAAGTATTCTGCTAACTTATAATACTATTACTAGCCTGTTGAGGTGTCCTCCATCACCAGGCAAGCAAGAGAAAATACTTTGCTCTTTTCATTTCCACTACAGTTGACAGTTTAGGTGTATGTCCAGTGACCTTTCAGATCATGTGTATACTGATCCCACAGAATATGAATTAATTGTTGAATGACATAATTGACAAGAAAGATCAACTATCAACTGCATCAGTTAATGAGGAAGGTGAATTAAATTAACATATAAAATGCAACTCAGAAAAAGTTTTCAGCATATGTAAGGACAAAGTTAGCATGGTACCCTTCGCCTGTGCCCATGTTACCCTTGGCCTTTGGACACAGTAGCTGCACATAATTCTCATGCTTGTAATACTGAGATGGAGGAGGACTTTGGTAGCAGATGACATTAAAGATGTACAACATTTCCCAACATATTCTGGCTATAATGTATCATTTATAGAGTAGGGTGTTGGGTATCAATTCAGATGTTTATTTCTATAATATCCACCTACTCCATGCCTCTGAAAGGCATTAGAGAACTTCATGTCCTTCCCTCTATCCTCAAGGTTAGAATGGATTGCTCCAGATGTACTGACCACACCTTCTTTGCCCTCTCATTTCATGTCTCATCTTATATTTCTAGGTGTAATCATGTTATTCACTACCAGCAATGTATCCAAGTAAGAAATGAGTATACAAGTCAGCCACAAACCTTCCTCCTGCATTCTCATGACACTATAGGGCCAATATATAAGAAATTATACTAATCTGCGTATGTTTTACTTCTAAATAACAAATTATATTCCCATTTCTAAAATGGGAAACAGAAGAAGGAGTCACGCGGGGAGTGCTCATCCTCCTCGAAGGCTCAGAGTGGGGTGCCTAAATGTGTGTGGATGTAACCAAGATGTGAAAAAAGGAGAGATAGGTAGTATGTTTGAGGAAAGGAACCTGGATGTTTTGGCTCTGAGTGAAACGAAGCTCAAGGGTAAAGGGGAAGAGTGGTTTGGGAATGTCTGGGGAGTAAAGTCAGGGGTTAGTGAGAGGACAAGAGCAAGGGAAGGAGTAGCAATACTCCTGAAACGGGAGTTGTGGGAGTATGTGATAGAGTGTAAGAAAGTAAATTCTCGATTAATATGGGTAAAACTGAAAGTTGATGGAGAGAGGTGGGTGATTATTGGTGCATATGCACCTGGGCATGAGAAGAAAGATCAAGAGAGGCAAGTGTTTTGGGAGCAGCTGAATGAGTGTGTTAGTGGTTTTGATGCACGAGACCGGGTTATAGTGATGGGTGATTTGAATGCAAAGGTGAGTAATGTGGCAGTTGAGGGAATAATTGGTATACATGGGGTGTTCAGTGTTGTAAATGGAAATGGTGAAGAGCTTGTAGATTTATGTGCTGAAAAAGGACTGATGATTGGGAATACCTGGTTTAAAAAGCGAGATATACATAAGTATACTTATGTAAGTAGGAGAGATGGCCAGAGAGCGTTATTGGATTACGTGTTAATTGACAGGCGTGCGAAAGAGAGACTTTTGGATGTTAATGTGCTGAGAGGTGCAACTGGAGGGATGTCTGATCATTATCTTGTGGAGGCTAAGGTGAAGATTTGTATGGGTTTTCAGAAAAAAGAGTGAATGTTGGGGTGAAGAGGGTGGTGAGAGTAAGTGAGCTTGGGAAGGAGACCTGTGTGAGGAAGTACCAGGAGAGACTGAGTACAGAATGGAAAAAGGTGAGAACAATGGAAGTAAGGGGAGTGGGGGAGGAATGGGATGTATTTAGGGAATCAGTGATGGATTGCGCAAAAGATGCTTGTGGCATGAGAAGAGTGGGAGGTGGGTTGATTAGAAAGGGTAGTGAGTGGTGGGATGAAGAAGTAAGAGTATTAGTGAAAGAGAAGAGAGAGGCATTTGGACGATTTTTGCAGGGAAAAAATGCAATTGAGTGGGAGATGTATAAAAGAAAGAGACAGGAGGTCAAGAGAAAGGTGCAAGAGGTGAAAAAAAGGGCAAATGAGAGTTGGGGTGAGAGAGTATCATTAAATTTTAGGGAGAATAAAAAGATGTTCTGGAAGGAGGTAAATAAAGTGCGTAAGACAAGGGAGCAAATGGGAACCTCAGTGAAGGGCGCAAATGGGGAGGTGATAACAAGTAGTGGTGATGTGAGAAGGAGATGGAGTGAGTATTTTGAAGGTTTGTTGAATGTGTTTGATGATAGAGTGGCAGATATAGGGTGTCTTGGTTGAGGTGGTGTGCAAAGTGAGAGGGTTAGGGAAAATGATTTGGTAAACAGAGAAGAGGTAGTGAAAGCTTTGCGGAAGATGAAAGCCGGCAAGGCAGCAGGTTTGGATGGTATTGCAGTGGAATTTATTAAAAAAGGGGGTGACTGTATTGTTGACTGGTTGGTAAGGTTATTTAATGTATGTATGACTCATGGTGAGGTGCCTGAGGATTGGCGGAATGCGTGCATAGTGCCATTGTACAAAGGCAAAGGGGATAAGAGTGAGTGCTCAAATTACAGAGGTATAAGTTTGTTGAGTATTCCTGGTAAATTATATGGGAGGGTATTGATTGAGAGGGTGAAGGCATGTACAGAGCATCAGATTGGGGAAGAGCAGTGTGGTTTCAGAAGTGGTAGAGGATGTGTGGATCAGGTGTTTGCTTTGAAGAATGTATGTGAGAAATACTTAGAAAAGCAAATGGATTTGTATGTAGCATTTATGGATCTGGAGAAGGCATATGATAGAATTGATAGAGATGCTCTGTGGAAGGTATTAAGAATATATGGTGTGGGAGGAAAGTTGTTAGAAGCAGTGAAAAGTTTTTATCGAGGATGTAAGGCATGTGTACGTGTAGGAAGAGAGGAAAGTGATTGGTTCTCAGTGAATGTAGGTTTGCGGCAGGGGTGTGTGATGTCTCCATGGTTGTTTAATTTGTTTATGGATGGGGTTGTTAGGGAGGTAAATGCAAGAGTTTTGGAAAGAGGGGCAAGTATGAAGTCTGTTGGGGATGAGAGAGCTTGGGAAGTAAGTCAGTTGTTGTTCGCTGATGATACAGCGCTGGTGGCTGATTCATGTGAGAAACTGCAGAAGCTGGTGACTGAGTTTGGTAAAGTGTGTGGAAGAAGAAAGTTAAGAGTGAATGTGAATAAGAGCAAGGTTATTAGGTACAGTAGGGTTGAGGGTCAAGTCAATTGGGAGGTGAGTTTGAATGGAGAAAAACTGGAGGAAGTGAAGTGTTTTAGATATCTGGGAGTGGATCTGGCAGCGGATGGAACCATGGAAGCGGAAGTGGATCATAGGGTGGGGGAGGGGGCGAAAATTCTGGGGGCCTTGAAGAATGTGTGGAAGTCGAGAACATTATCTCGGAAAGCAAAAATGGGTATGTTTGAAGGAATAGTGGTTCCAACAATGTTGTATGGTTGCGAGGCGTGGGCTATGGATAGAGTTGTGCGCAGGAGGATGGATGTGCTGGAAATGAGATGTTTGAGGACAATGTGTGGTGTGAGGTGGTTTGATCGAGTGAGTAACGTAAGGGTAAGAGAGATGTGTGGAAATAAAAAGAGCGTGGTTGAGAGAGCAGAAGAGGGTGTTTTGAAGTGGTTTGGGCACATGGAGAGGATGAGTGAGGAAAGATTGACCAAGAGGATATATGTGTCGGAGGTGGAGGGAACGAGGAGAAGAGGGAGACCAAATTGGAGGTGGAAAGATGGAGTGAAAAAGATTTTGTGTGATCGGGGCCTGAACATGCAGGAGGGTGAAAGGAGGGCAAGGAATAGAGTGAACTGGAGCGATGTGGTATACCGGGGTTGACGTGCTGTCAGTGGATTGAATCAGGGCATGTGAAGCGTTTGGGGTAAACCATGGAAAGCTGTGTAGGTATGTATATTTGCATGTGTGGACGTATGTATATACATGTGTATGGGGGGGTTTGGGCCATTTCTTTCGTCTGTTTCCTTGCGCTACCTCGCAAACGCGGAGACAGCGACAAAGTATAATAAAAAAAAAAATAAATAACAAATTATATACAAAGAATTTTCTTTTCACATGGTGATGATATTTCTAAAACTTTCTCTGTTTAAAGGTTAAATTCCTAACCACTTCACGTAGCAAGACTTGCGTAGACTGTAATCATTGTAATCTATGAGAATAAAACCAAATTCTTAGAAATAAACAATTATCATTACCACCACTGTTTTTTTTTCATACCCAATCGCCATTTCCAGCATTCAAGGGGTAGCATCCTAAAGAAAGAAAGGCCAAATTTGCTTACATTCATTCTCTAGCTGTCTATGTGTAATGAACAGAAACCAAAGCTCTCTATCCACAATCAGGCTACAAAGGCCTTTTCTATGGTTTCCCCTGGCTGCCTCAAAAGCCTTGGTTCAGTCCACTGACAGCAAATCATCCCTGTATGTCACATCATTTCTATCTATCCTATCCAATGCACACCTATAACCTTCTAGCATGTTCAGGTCCTGATAACTCAAAATCTTTTTCTCTCTATCCTTCCATCTCCCCCTTATCATTATTTTTATAATATTTTATTTTGCTTTGTCGCTGTCTCCTGCGTTAGCGAGGTAGCGCAAGGAAACAGACAAAAGAATGGCCCAACCCACCCACATACACATGTATATACATACACGTCCACACACGCAAAATATACATACCTATACATCTCAACGTATACATATATATATATATATAAATATACACACAGATGTATACATATGTAAACATGTACGTAATTCATACTGTCTGCCTTTATTCATTCCCATCGCCACCTCACCATACATGACATAACAACCCCCTACCCCCTTATGTGTGCGAGGTAGTGCTAGGAAAAGACAACAAAGGCCCCATTCGTTCACACTCAGTCTCTAGCTGTCATGTAATAATGCACCGAAACCACAGCTCCCTTTCCACATCCGGGCCCCACAAAACTTTCCATGGTTTATCCCAGACGCTTCACATGCCCTGGTTCAATCCATTGACAGCATGTCGACCCCGGTATACCACATCATTCCAATTCACTCTATTCCTTGCACGCCTTTCACCCTCCTGCATGTTCTGGCCCCGATCACTCAAAATCTTTTTCACTCCATCTTTCCACCTCCAATTTGGTCTCCCACTTCTCGTTCCCTCCACCTCTGACACATATATCCTCTAGGTCAATCTTTCCTCTCATTCTCTCCATGTGACCAAACCATTTCAAAACTTCCTCTTCTCCTCTCTCAATCACACTTTTTATTACTACACCTCTCTCTTACCCTATTATTACTTACTCGACCAGGAGGATATATGTGTCAGAGGTGGAGGGAACGAGGAGAAGTGGGAGACCAAATTGGAGGTGGAAAGATGGAGTGAAAAAGATTTTGAGTGATCGGGGCTTGAACATACAGGAGGGTGAAAGGCGTGCAAGGAATAGAGTGAATTGGAATGATGAGGTATACTGGGGCTGACATGCTGTCAATGGATTCAACCAGGGCATGTGAAGTGTCTGGGGTAAACCATGGAAACTTTTGTGGGGCCTGGATGTGGAAAGGGGGCTGTGGTTTCATTGCATTATTACATGACAGTTAGAGACTGAGTGTGAATGAAAGTGGCCTTTGTTGTCTTTTCCTAGTGCTACCTCGCGCACATTTGGGGGGAGGGGGTTGTTATTTCATGTGTGGTGGGGTGGCGATGGAAATGAATAAAGGCAGACAGTATGAATTATGTACATGTGTATATATGTATATGTCTGTGTTTGTATTTATATGTATACGTTGAGATGTATAGGTATGTAAATTTGCGTGTGTGGATGTCATATATGTATATACATGTTTATGTAGGTGGATTGGGCCATTCTTTCGTCAGTTTCCTTGCGCTACCTCGCTAATGTGGGAGACAGCGACAAAGCAAAATAAAAAAAAGAAATAAAGCTTTTCCAATATTTAAGAATGAGAAAGCATCAATAAACAGTGGGCAACTCATCTAACAGTGGCAAAGGGATAATCCAATTTAATTATACAACCAATGGAACCATTTTATGGGCCCCTTTCATGGGGTTTCTGCAGCTTTAATGCTGCACTCCAACTAAGAGTAGGGAAATGATGAAATCCTTTGGAGCAAAACGTTTCTCCTTTTCATCCCCTGACGATCATATAGTTCCACCAATGGTGACTTAGCACTGTCAGTATAACCACTTACAAGTGGAGTTCAGTAACACTGACAAAGGGATACAATCATTTGTTTAATGTACATCTTCAGCACCAGGGTTTAACTTAGTATGGTTAGTCTTGCTGGCTACACCTGTCTAAATCTTTCTTCCTCTTGACGAAATCATTTCAAAATGGAAAGATTCTGAGACAGAAAAAATGAAGGGATAAAAAGTAATAACAATGAAAACAAATCACTGTAAAGATATACCTACGATTAACATGACACTGTACTAAGACTTCTTGTCATATTCTCAAGGGTAACAAAAGACCATATAAAAAGTGCAGACTCACTTGAAATACATACTAAAACCATTAAAACAATCAAAGCCATAATATCAATCTCACAGATACGCTCAGCATCTCAGTTTATTATGCCATTCTTATTTTCATAGATGAGACATTTTAATGATTTACCTTAAACACTATGCATTAAGGATGGCTAGTAAACCGACAAATACTTTGAAGTGAATCCTGAGACAATAAATCAAAATATTAAACAAAGCTACATTAACAAGGAACAAGATCAAGCAAATCTATAGTTCTTGTTAGTAAAAGGCCCATATACAGCTTGAGAAGTCCAATGTAAAATCACATTGACATCTAGAAAAGAACTGCCCATGCAGATCTTTGTAACAATTACAACCCTCTGTACCATATATCCTCTTCAATGCAGGGTACCTATTATGATAAAATTCCTAGATCTGCAGTATTCAAACAGCTATCCAAGTTATCTAAAATGCATTATTCCTCAATATCTCTGATACCTATGACCAAAGTTTCTAAACACAACTGTTTACAAAGCTCGGCAATAATCAACAGGGATGTGAAAGTGTGATAAAGATGGAATTGGGTATGGTACGAGCATGGTGATCCTGTTATGCAATGCCAGCTGTCTTCTTTTTTCTTTCCTTCACTTTCTTCATCCAAGGCTCTGATGCCAAAATACTCAGGTTTAAAAGCAAACCAGTCTTATAAATAAAGTATACTTCTAAACACTATGGTTCAACATCACTAAATCAGATGCTGAAAGGAAGCAGACAAATCCTCTACTTTCATAAGAAGAAATCTTCATTAACAATTGTAATATGATTCTGTTCTACTACAATTACATGAATGAAATGCTTATCTCATGTGTCAGGTCACCTTTATCCAATTTCACAAGGTAGAAAATGCAAAATCTACCTTAAACATCTTTGTTTCTATTTCCACACAATCAAATTTCTATACCTAATAAAAATGCTTGGTTGAAAGATCTGCTACAGAGAATTGCACTTGGCAGCAACTAGGAAAATTAAGAGTGTATGAAAATATACGAGGATAATTAGTAAAAGGGAAGCAAAATAACTCTCAGGAAGGTTAAACTCCTGGGAACAATTGAAGTCGAAGTTGAAATAGCAATATTTAGATAATCATACAGGGTTTGACAATACAGTGCGAATGGCAAGCAAAATTAATCATTATTGGAAACAATGTCATTTCTCCAAACCCCTCTGGTAGTTCAATGTGATTTGACAGGAATAACAGTAATAAAACTGTCATAAAAAGAGTACACATAAATTTTAATATGGAGAAAATAAAACAATAAGGTAAGAAGCTACAATCCTAAGATATGCTGCATGGCTCTCGAGACAAGGCTGTCATTCTTCTTTGGCGTGCTAACTTTGGGTACTACCTGCAAAGAGTAATAACGTGGGTTAATCAGAATATCAACAAAAAAGTAGGCAGAGGAATCAAAGGAGAAAAAGAAAAGAAAGAAGCCTAACATTAATATCTGAAAATAGCTAATACAGCTACAACATAAAATTTCAGTATGTCTTAGACCTGGACGCTGCTATACTCCTGGTCTTTTCAGACTTTCGACAGTAATTAATGATCTGACCAAATAATCTCCCTTGCTGTGCATCATGTACATTTCTCCTAAGCTATCACACCAATCTGACAACATACACCTCATGCATTGCTTTTCTTATACTAGATACATGCACAATGTCACAATAACTGTACACTAAATACATAAAAGTCAAAACCTTTTAATACAAAAAAAATCTTAATATTTCCCAAGTTTCTAAAATTTTGATTTCTGGATATTTTTTACGTTGCCCCTGTACTGTTTCTAAAGGAAAAATAAAATAAAAGATAATACAAGAATTCAAGTTAATCAAATGTTTCCAACTATTATACTGAATTATGACACAATATATCTTTCTTCCAATCATTTTGTTTCCGTCCCAACATTTGTGGTTTTAGTAATCTTCATCTACTGCAATCCTCAAACACCTGTATGGTCCATGATTTTATTTTTTCTTTAGAAACTTAGTCTTCCAATGAAGTCATCAAAAATTGATTATCAATTTTCTCAAATGCCATTACCATTTATGGGGTTCAAAAGTGCATACAGCCTTACAGCTCATTCTTACCTAACTGCTACTTAATTTGTGGTAATCATGTGCAAAAAGTAATCTAATGAATGAAATCCTTTGTCAAACTTTACTGAAATCTTAAGATGTACAAATATAAGTACATTTTTTTATTTGTTATAACTTTAACATGGTCCAACTAAATGTTTCACTTATGCACCTTAGTTCCATCCATGTCCTCTGCTGATTTATCTGACATAACTGCAGGATCTGCATTTCAAAACTGCATTAATTTTCATTCTCTTCCAAGGTCTAGGCATTACCCAATTCTTTCTTAATTTCCTGTACTGCCCTCTCTACAGAAATGTTAAAAAGAACAGAAACATTACATAACCCTTATGCACTTCCACATTCAAATTAAACCAATCATATAACAGTTTCTAATTACAGAATCCACATTTTCATGATAAAAGCTCTGAGCATTTCTCAAATTTCAAGAACATAAGTGATTGCATATGCAAGACCAAAGGAGAAAATCAATACCAAAATACAAAACTTCTTTCAGTAACTGACAAACAGACAGTACAAAGAATTTCAAAGGCCTATTAGAGAAATAATGCACACATGTAATACAACAAAAGTTAAACTGCTAAAAACTCCTTACCTCCCTTACCAAACAACTGGTCACTAACAGCTCACTAACTCTGAGATGAATTGACCTGAATCCTACTAATTAGGCACACCAATGCTCAAGTCCCAAACAAGAACTCTTTTTCAAGTTGCAGATAAGTTGCATTATCTTCTGTGTATCATATATAGATTATGATGATGTGTATGATAAATGTGTTCAAAGAAATTGGAGTACCAATAAAATTTCATGTAAATCATACCTGTAATCAAATAGAAGAGATGGGGTAGTCACAACAAATCTTGCCAGGTAAATGAGTAATCACATCAGTGATTTAGCAGGGTCAGAATGTTACAGATTTAGAAAAAAGCAAGGTCTAAGTACTATGCTAAATTGACATTTGTAGTCTGATGATGTTATAAGTAAATATCAAATGTTTGTATGAACCAAAGATTTTTTCCTGAATATTCCTTAAAACCAAGGTGTGTCTTACATATCATCATTCAATCCACTCCCTGTACTTACATGCCTCCCTCACATACACCAGTCCACGCATTCTTCCTCTCTTTCTCTCCTTCCAGTATTCCTCCACCCTATTTGCACACGTCACAGGTGGGCTTCCACTCACACCAACCCCTTTAATTGTTTATTTTATATCTATTTATTTATTTTGCTTTGTCGCTGTCTCCCGCGTTAGCGAGGTAGCGCAAGGAAAGAGACGAAAGAATGGCCCAACCCACCCACATACACTTGTATATACATACACGTCCACACACGCAAATATACATACCTATACATCTCAACGTATACTTATATATATACACACACAGACATATACATATATACACATGTACATAATTCATACTGTCTGCCTTCATTCATTCCCATCGCCACCTCGCCACACATGAAATAACAACCCCCTCCCCCCTCATGTGTGCAAGGTAGCGCTAGGAAAAGACAACAAAGGCCCCATTCGTACACACTCAGTCTCTAGCTGTCGTGTAATAATGCACCGAAACCACAGCTCCCTTTCCACATCCAGGCCCCACAGAACTTTCATTGGTTTACCCCAGACACTTCACATGCCCTGGTTCAATCCATTGACAGCACGTCAACCCCGGTAAACTACATCGTTCCATAGGGTGGGGGAGGGGGATGAAAATTCTGGGAGCCTTGAAGAATGTGTGGAAGTCGAGAACATTATCTCGGAAAGCAAAAATGGGTATGTTTGAAGGAATAGTGGTTCCAACAAAGTTGTATAGTTGTGAGGCGTGGTCTATGGATAAAGTTGTGCGCAGGAGGGTGGATGTGCTGGAAATGAGATGTTTGAGGACAATATGTGGTGTGAGGTGGTTTGATCGAGTAAGTCATAATAGGGTAAGATAAATGTGTGGTAATAAAAAGAGTGTGGTTGAGAGAGCAGAAGAGGGTGTTTTGAAATGGTTTGGTCACATGGAGAGAATGAGTGAGGAAAGATTGACCAAGAGGATATATGTGTCAGAGGTGGAGGGAACGATTAGTGGGAGACCAAATTGGAGGTGGAAGGATTGGGTGAAGAAGATTTTGAGCGATCGGGGCCTGAACATGCAGGAGGGTGAAAGGCATGCAAGGAATAGAGTGCATTGGAATGATGTTATACTGGGGTTGACATGGTCAATGGATTGAAACACGGCATGTGAAGCATCTGGGGTAAACCATGGAAAGGGAGCTGTGATTTCGGTGCATTATACATGACAGCTAGAGACTGAGTGTGAACGAATGTGGCCTTTGTTGTCTTTTCCTAGCACTACCTCGGAGGCATGCAGGGGGAGGGGGTTGTCATTTCACGTGTGGCAGGGTGGCAACGGGAATGAATAAAGGCAGCAAGTATGAATTATGTACATGTGCATATATGTATATGTCTGTGTATGTATATGTATGTATACATTGAAATGTACAGGAATGTATATGTGCGTGTGTGGATGTGTATGTATATACATGTGTATGTGGGTGGGTTGGGCCATTCTTTCGTCTGTTTCCTTGCGATACCTCACTAATGCGGGAGACAGCGACAAAGTATAATAAATATAAATAATTAACAGTACAAATTAGTACACTTTTTTCTTTCACTCTACTTGGTTTTACAAAATCTGAACTTTTACTTCTTTTCCTTTCAAACACCATTACTTTACCTTTACTTTCAATCTCCTCTGCTTACATCATACAACACACAACCTTCTGCAACTCCTCTTCATTCCACAAACAACACAGTATCATCTGCAAAACGGGCTTGCCACGAGCCACCATAGTTTACCTCCACACTCCATCTCTGCACTCCTTTTCCCTGATTTTGCTTTCATCTTTCTTATTTCTCCATCCACATACAAGCCTTGACAGTGCATTATGCACAGGGAAGCCAAGGGATAAAAATAAAGATAAACTGTTCATTAGTTTTATTCATAGAGTTTTGATAGGTAATTTGCTTCTCTTTCCTCTTCATACCTTCTTAAAGGCATGAAGACAAAGACTCTGCCAAGTTCTTGAGAATCTGACATTCCAAATTATGCCACTCTTCACTAATGGCCGCCTCAAGCTTGGGGACACTGGTACTATCCTTCCCTGAAATTCGGCGCTTAATGATGCTCTACAAGTTCTCTATCAGATTAATATCTGAGCTGTTTTCAGGCTAATCATTAATGAAAAGTATTCCACAGTCA
This sequence comes from Panulirus ornatus, assembly GCF_036320965.1. Taxonomy (NCBI): domain Eukaryota; kingdom Metazoa; phylum Arthropoda; class Malacostraca; order Decapoda; family Palinuridae; genus Panulirus; species Panulirus ornatus. The sequence continues at coordinate 6,517,103 of NC_092276.1, forward strand.
GTAAGCCACTGTTTCACAGATTTTGCTGTATGGCAAGGAGCACCATCCTGCATGAACAAGTCTGCATGGCACTTCTGACAACAGTCTGGTAAATAGCCCATCAGTAGCTCGAGGTAGTTGTGCTGATTCATGGTTTGATGTCTGGGCAGTATGACAAGGTCACAAATTCCATACTAAGAAAAATAACCCTAAACCATGAGAGAATCAGGGTGTTTAACAGTACTGAAGTATACTTAGGATCGAGAGGGTCACTCCCGGTGCACCGATAAACATGACAACTCGGTCCCCAGTCACGGAAAACATGGCTTCGACGCTCCATAGCATGTGCTTCCACTTAGTCTTATTCCACTGAAGGTGTGTCTTGGCAAACGCAATCTTAGGGTGCCTCTACAAAGGGTGAGAAGGGGCTTCTTTTAGGTGCAATGGCAGCTGAAGCACAGGTTGTCATAGATGCACCAATGAAATGTCCTTACTGACACTTCACCAATCAGTCTTGGGGTCCTTTTTTTCCATTTTTGTGCAGACAATGTGGATTAGCTTCTAGCTGACATTTCAGGATGGTTAGTGTGTGTGGTGAAGTCTTAAGAGCCTTCCTGAGTTTTCCCTTCGTGCTGGTGTTGCCTTACCTCCACTCTAGAGAAATCTTATTATCCATACTTGAATTGATCAGACACTACCAATGATAATTCTTAATATTTCCCTTACTGGCTTCTGTTCCATGTACAAACTAATAACTGAAGCTATTTGTTCTTTTGTCAAGTCCTTTCAGAAGGGGACAAACTCGGATAGACCATCAACATTTATTAACTTCCCACTAAAGATAAAAGACAACCCAACCCACAGTTATTTCCCTTGGCATGCTCACAGCTCTACCCCTCTCTTCACTGCATGTTTCTTGATAACCAAAAACTTCAGCACTCTGGCTGCGAGGGATAGTGAGCCAGAATTGGTCATAGGACTATGTGTCAGCCCTCTCACGCATAATGCAATGTCAAGGTGTGTGTACATCAAAAAGCTATGGTGAATCACACAGCCCTGCCTCATACCTACATGTATCCCAAAACTTTAGCTCAGCTCTCTATCCACTCTTATGCATGCATTTACTCCCCAATACAATGCTTTTACACCATCCACCACTATCCTTAACACATCCCACAAAGCATTCCGCTCAACTGTCACAAACTTTTTTCAAGTCCATAAAAGCTGCATACAACTTCTTACCTTTTGCTAAATATTTTTCCAGAGTCATCTTTACTACAAAAATTTGATCAACACATCCCCTACCTTTCCTAAAAACCCCTTGCTCTCCACTTATTCTGCATTCAGTCAACTTCCATCAATCTGTCAATTAATATTCGTGCATACTATTTTCCTGGGATACTTAACAGACTTGTTCCTCAGTCTATGTCCAGCGTGTTTAAACAAAACATCAGATCCTACATTTGTAAAAGAGCTCCTTAATCTATTATTATGCACAATAAGATGATTTGCCAAAACATTTGTCTTCATTCACATCATCTTTAAACAAAATGCTCAACTGCATTCAGTTTTCTACTACTGTTGCTCATTATTATTATCATTATTATTATTATTATTGGGGAAGAGCAGTGTGGTTTCAGAAGTGGTAGAGGATGTGTGGATCAGGTGTTTGCTTTGAAAAATGTATGTGAGAAATACTTAGAAAAGCAAATGGATTTGTATGTAGCATTTATGGATCTGAAGAAGGCATATGATAGAGTTGATAGAGATGCTCTGTGGAAGGTATTAAGAATATATGGTGTGGGAGGCAAGTTGTTAGAAGCAGTGAAAAGTTTTTATCGAGGATGTAAGGCATGTGTACGTGTAGGAAGAGAGGAAAGTGATTGGTTCTCAGTGAATGTAGGTTTGCGGCAGGGGTGTGTGATGTCTCCATGGTTGTTTAATTTGTTTATGGATGGGGTTGTTAGGGAGGTGAATGCAAGAGTTTTGGAAAGAGGGGCAAGAATGAAGTCTGTTGGGGATGAGAGAGCTTGGGAAGTGAGTCTGTTGTTGTTCGCTGATGATACAGCGCTGGTGGCTGATTCATGTGAGAAACTGCAGAAGCTGGTGACTGAGTTTGGTAAAGTGTGTGAAAGAAGAAAGTTAAGAGTAAATGTGAATATGAGCAAGGTTATTAGGTACAGTAGGGTTGAGGGTCAAGTCAATTGGGAGGTGAGTTTGGATGGAGAAAAACTGGAGGAAGTGAAGTGTTTTAGATATCTGGGAGTGGATCTGGCAGCGGATGGAACCATGGAAGCGGAAGTGGATCATAGGGTGGGGGAGGGGGCGAAAATTCTGGGAGCCTTGAAGAATGTGTGGAAGTCGAGAACATTATCTCAGAAAGCAAAAATGGGTATGTTTGAAGGAACAGTGGTTCCAACAATGTTGTATGGTTGCTAGGCGTGGGCTATGGATAGAGTTGTGGGCAGGAGGATGGATGTGCTGGAAATGAGATGTTTGAGGACAATAGGTGGTGTGAGGTGGTTTGATCGAGTAAGTAACGTAAGGGTAAGAGAGATGTGTGGAAATAAAAAGAGCGTGGTTGAGAGAGCAGAAGAGGGTGTTTTGAAATGGTTTGGGCACATGGAGAGAATGAGTGAGGAAAGATTGACCAAGAGGATATATGTGTCGGAGGTGGAGGGAACGAGTAGAAGTGGGAGACCAAATTGGAGGTGGAAAGATGGAGTGAAAAAGATTTTGTGTGATCGGGGCCTGAACACGCAGGAGGGTGAAAGGAGGGCAAGGAATAGAGTGAATTGGATCAATGTGGTATACCGGGGTTGACGTGCTGTCAGTGGATTGAATCAGGGCATGTGAAGCGTCTGGAGTAAACCATGGAAAGCTGTGTAGGTATGTATATTTGCCTGTGTGGACGTATGTATATACATGTGTATGGGGGTGGGTTGGGCCATTTCTTTCGTCTGTTTCCTTGCGCTACCTCGCAAACGCGGGAGACGGCGACAAAAAAAAAAAAAAAAAAAAAAAAAAAAAAATCTAAATCTTGAGTCATGCAACTGAAGGGATGCTTTTAAATGGCTCCTAGAACTTTAACTCCAATAAGGACCAGGGAAATGATGAACACGGGTAATTAAAAGATATTCAATGAAACCATACTCCTTTTCCTCTAATGACAATGATACATCATCTTTAAAGATGTATTTTCACTTGCAGTGTAACACATGCAGGTGGAATCCTGATCTACATCAATATAGACAATTTCCTTCATTCTCAATGCCATAGGCGTAGGGACATCCAGCCTTCTCAAACCCACATTTTTTCCCCTAAGACACTGAAAGTATGCTGCTTTCATCCAAGGTCACACACACCTTTTGAGATGATGACCTTGCAGGACTGGTGTTCCTAGCCAAAACCTCACTGGTGGGCAAATGAGGCAAGGACACCAATCTCCCTAGGGTATCCTTGCTTCCCATCCCCTTACTATTTGTTATACAAGCTTAGCATAAAAATGACTGCTTTAGAAATCTTGTACAAAAATAACAAAATGGCTTGAAAAATCTTCTGCATACCCTGCAAATAATAAAACTCAGGCATCAAAACCATACATACCTCATGCTCTGCATGAGCAGTTTGGTATGCCTGTGTCAGAGGTCGCATATTGGCTCTTGGAGTGCTTATCATGCTAGAGTTATTAGGAGACATGATACTGCTAAGATTTGCTGACATATTCTCTTTGTCACCAGTGATTGTCTGAAATAATTACAGAGAAAATATCTTTCAAACAAACTGGCAAATACAATGGTTAAAGTTTTTAGAAGCACCAAAAAGGTAACCTTGAAATTAAAGTTTAGAGGATAACTGATAAGATTAGAGTAAGTGATAATTGTTAGTGGTTGTGTTTTGTATGTACCATGGAACTAACCTCATATCATAAATTGCATGTGCTTATGATACATGACATAAGAATGCACAAGTAGAAAATATCATGTTTTATTGACTTGAGCACTATAATAACTGGCTTCATAGTCAGCCTCTATCTTGAAACTCTTATTCAGTATACAAAATTAGATGTTCTCAAACCAACCTTGTCACTGCAAGGCACTACTCCAATCATGATGTTTCCACTGAAAACCTTCCCATTCTTGCTTAGTGCTTTTCTGGCCTGTAGTTTTGTCTGGAATGACAAACATTCATTTAGAACAATACTTCAAAAAGAGGAAAAGCTGTTTACTTTATGGTGGTGTCCCACCATCTATGAGGAAATCTCCATGCATCTCCATGCCTCTAATCACCCTCCTCATGAGATTTATGCTTCTCATCCCTTGTAAACCCCTACACAGCAGCTGTAGTAATAACTCATTTTAGAACTCCCCTCCATTGGCAGTTGCCACATCCGACTGGGCACCAGGTCACACAAGGCCAACCCCCTTATAATTCTGTGAAACAAGAACACCTCTATGGTGACAACCATAAGTTAGGAAAAATACTCTACAAGTTGGGGGAAGGTAGAGAAGCAAACAATGAGAAAATCTGCTTGTGGAAAATTGCCCCACAGAGAAACTATTTCATTCTTCAAAACTCAAATGTTTTCTACAGGGTCAGTTTATCCAAAAAGATGTAAGAGCATGGAGGCAGAGGGTTACAGTAAAACTTTTCTAAAGAAAAATTCAACCACAAACACATCCAAAGGCTATCTTGTGGCACAACATTAAGCCTCTGCCTTGATCCACACCATCTAAACCAAGGTACATTTGTCAGAGTTGAGTTATATCAAGATCTCTGGGAAACTCCTCTAGAATAAGCTTTCTCAATGTGGTTAGCACTGCAGTTCCCTGATAACATGACTAAAACAAATATGCCAGGTTGAGCAGCAAAACTAGGCTCTAATCCAAAATGAAATGTCCCCTCAAAGAAGAGTTTCAAACTGTCAAAGCAAACCAGAAACAGAGGTTTCCCTTCCTAATCTCTGAAGATCTTAGGGTATTCTATAAGAAATTAAAGAGGACAGAAGACAAAAAAAAGTCAAAACTAGTCACTGAGAATGCAACAAGAGCATTTTAGGCTTATATGCTTTACCTTCCTAAACTCTATGATGGAAAAACTTAATAAAAAACATTACCACAAATGAAAAGATTCTTTTGGTAGACAGCTAGAAAGATCCTTCGACAAGCCCCACTTTAATCTCAAGCGGATGGCAGGATTAGGTAGGCAAGTGAGTATCTATATGTATTTAAGATAAACTACCTGAGAAACAATCCCAGGTTGATCCCACAATAAGTTCCTAAGTCCCTAAAGTGAAAATCAAAGGGAGTCTTGTATTTGCTTTTTCAAAGGGCAGAATTTTAAGAGAACTTAAAAAATTGCTTAGACATCTGACTATTTAGGAATATGAAGCAAGTATACTAAATGTCACAGATATCAGTCACTTGTCTACCCATGACTGGAAAGTATTTACACTCTTTACATATCCCACACTGCAACATAGTTTATTCCAATGCTCAACCACTGCACATGTGAAAAATCTTATGGGGCTATACCTAAAGCAAACTAAGCTGCTACTGCTGAATGATGGTTAACAAACAATGGGAGGCATTAAACAAATAAGAAGGTAAAGTACTAAAAGCTTCTAATCCCTAGAGATAACAGAGATTCTCTCATGGCAGACAGGACAATTCATTTGTAGACCTAGAAATTAATGCAATAGTTTCAAAGTATGAAAAGTGTTGTAAAGAAGTTTACCTCATTGCACTAAATAATCTATTGTTTCTTTGCAGCATCAGAAGGATGCTCAAAGAGCAAAAGGCATCCAACTCTCGCTTTCAATTCTTTAAGCTTAACAGAATATAACACTAACCTCAGAATGATGCTGAAGACAGATCCAACCCAATCCCCCTCTCATTTTTCCTAGGTGATTTTACAAAATTCACAGGGATAACACCTGTGGTGCCATAAACACAAAAACCCCATATATGTGAAAGATCCTCAAATATGAACTTTCTGTGACAGATAATAATGAGAACAACACATTCATCATGGGACTATGCTTTTTATTCATTTATTTATCATATCTAACCGCCATCTCCCGCATTATTGAGGTAGTGCAAGGAAACAGATGAGAAATGGCCTAACCCACCCACATAAACATGTATATACATAAATGCCAACACATGCACATATACATACATATACATTTCAACATATACATACACAGACATATACATATATACACATGTACATATCCATACTTGCTGCCTTCATCCATTCCCGTTGCCACACCACCACCACACAAAATAGCACCCCCCCCTCCAGCGAGGCAGTACCAGGAGAAAAAAGAAAAAAAAAAAAGAAAAAAAAGGGCCACATTCATTCATCTTCAGTCTCTAGCTGTCATGTGTAATGCTTCAAAACCACATCTCCCTTTCCACATCCAGGCCCCACAGACCTTTCCTTGGTTTACCCCACACACTTCACATGCCTTGGTTCAATCCACTGACAGCACACTGACCCCGGTATACCACATCGTTCCAATTCACTCTATTCCTTGCAAGCCTTTCACCCTCCTGTATGTTCAGGCCCCAATCACTCAAAATCTTTTCCACTTCATCCTTTCACCTCCAATTTGGTCTTCCACTTCTTGTTCTCTCTACTTCTGACACATATATCCTTTGTCAATCTTTCCTCACTCATTCTCTCCATGTGTCCCAACCATTTCAACACACCCTCTTCTGCTCTCTCAACCACATTTATTTTATTACCACACATCTCTCTTACCCATTCATTACTTTATCAAACCACCTCACACCACATACTGTCTTCAAACATTTCATTTCCAACATATCCACCCTCCACTGCACAACCCTTACAACCATATAACATTGCTGGAACCACTATTCCTTCAAACATACCCATTTTTGCTCTCCGAGATAACATTCTCACCTTCCACACATTCTGCAACACTCTCATAACCTTTGCCCCCTCCCCCACCCTGTGACTCACTTCTGCTTCCATGGTTCCATCAGCTGCTAAGTCCACTCCCAGATATCTAAAATACTTCATTTCCTCCAGTTTTTCTCCATTTAAACTTTCCTCCCAATCAACTTGTCCCTCAACCCTACTGAACCTAATAACCTTGCTCTTAATCACAGTTACTCTCAACTTTCTTCTTTCATACACTTTACCAAACTAATTCACCAACTTCTTCAGTTTCACCCAAATCAGCCACCAACACTGTATCATCAGTGAACTGACTCATTTCCCATGCCCTCTCATCCAAAACAGACTGCATACTTGCCCCTCTCCAAAACTCTTGCATTCACCTCCCTAACCACACCATCCGTAAACAAATTAAACATTCATGGAGACATTACGCACATGTCGCAAACTGACCTTCACTGGAACCACTCGCTTTCCTCTCCTCCTACTCGTACACATGCCTTACATCCTTGGTAAACACTTTTCACTGCTTCTAGCAACTTACCTCCCACACCATATACTCTTAAAACCTTCCACAAAGCTTCTCTATCCACCCTATCATATGCCTTCTCCAGATCCATAAATGCTGCATACAAATCTATCTGCTTTTCTAAGTGTTACTCACATACATTCTTCAAAGCAAGCACCTGATCCATACATCATCTACCACTTCTGAAACCACACTGCTCTTCCACAATCTGATGCTCTGTATGTGCCTTTATCCTCTCAATCAATACCCTCCCACATCATTTCCCAGGAATACTCAACAAACTGATGCCTCTGTAATTTGAACACTCACCTTTATCCCCTTTGCCTCTGTACAATGGCACTATGCATGCAATCTGCCAATCCTCAGGCACTTCACCATGATCCATACATACACTGAATATCCTTACCAACCAACCAACAACACAGTTACCCCCCCCTTTTTATATATTCCACGGCATTACCAACCAAAACTACCGCCTTGCCAGCTTTCATCTTCCGCAAAGCTTTCACTATCTCTTCTCTGTTAACCAAATCATTCTCCCTGACCCTCTCACTTTGCACTCCACCCCGACCAAAACACCCTATATCTGCCCATTCAACAAACTTTTAAAATATTCACTCCATCTCCTCACTTCACCATAGCTTGTTATTACCTCCCTATTAGCCCCCTTCACTGATGTTCCCATTTGTTCTCTTGTCTTATGCACCTTATTTACCTTCTTCCAAAACATTTTTTTTATTCTCCCTAAAATTTAATGATACTCTCTCACCCCCAACTCTCATCTGCCCTCCTTTTCACCCCTTGCACCTTTCTCTTGACCTCCTGTTGTTTTCTTTTAGACCTTTCCCAGTCATTTGCATTACGTCCCTGCAAAAATTGTCCAAATGCCTCTCTCTTCTCATTCACTGACAATCTTACTTCTTCATCTTACCATTCACTACCCTTTCTAATCTGCCCACCTCCCATCTTTCTTATGCCAAATGAATCTTTTGTGCAAGCCATCACTGTTTCCCTACATACATCCCATTCCTCCCCTACTCCCATTACTTCATTTGCTCTCACCTTTTGCCATTCTGCACTCAATCTCTCTTGGATATTTCCTCACCCAAGTCTCCTTTCCAAGCCAGGGTTCCCACTCTTTCACTGACATAAAATTCAAGGCTTTTTCCAGGATATTTCCAGGATCTGTAAATGTTTTCCAGGACATTTTCTACAGGGTTTTCAGCCTACTTAATCTTAAATGGACTTCAATGGACAAACCATCTGGATAACACTGATCATTGGTTTGTGTTTGTTCTATTGAACACATCTATAACTTAGTTACCATGTTAGTTCTAATGATTTAGGATTGGACTTGTATTGACAGGACTATCAAGAGCTTTCTGTATGAGGCTGGCTTTCAATGCTTTATAAGCCACAAGATGACCAATTTGCATGATACAGAAATTTTCTGACTAAGTACTGTGACTAAGGCCATTTACCTAAAATATTGGAAATCTATAGCATTCAAATGATTTCCATAAAGATCAACATTATTCTAAGTTTGGTAAAAATTCATTTTCATCAACCATACTCTCAATTCTTGATGTTAATAAGTACATGATGCTACTTCTTGGATAATTACAAACTTATGACTCAGATCTTCAACTAGTTTTCAATGGTTAGTGTCTTCCTATTGTACATATATATTCTATATTATAAATCATTACTTGGACCGTGTACAGCTCAAATCAAATGTGTTAAAAATCCAGAGAAGGATTTTGAATCAATATTGCTGAATAGACTGAATTGGCATTATGGATAAAAAAAATTCTTGGCAATATGCACAAATTAATTTATAGTATTCCAATCTGCATACCAAGTTTCATGAATTCGGTTCTTTTGTGATGGACAGATAGGACAAACACAATTGTATTTGTACCCACTTAGTGGGCAAACATAATTCATAACCACAAAGACACAAAGTTTCCTACATGTACTTTGAGCATGCTTATTGCAGATGCACATCATGTATTAAGAAGCCAATGTTTTTCTCTCTTTTTTTTGACATACACAAAAATTTGGTTGTTCTTTTGCCTTTCATTGTTAAAGAATTCAACACTTTAAAAATCATACATTTTATTTTTTAATCATAAATCTTGAGTGCAACTAACTCATAACAAAAAATAAAACAAATCAACAACAAAAACGTAAACTGTAAAACAAAAACAACGTATATGTATTTAATGATATTGCACTGGGAAAAAAAGACTTTAACCCAATCTGAGTCAATAAGAGTTGACTTGGCAAATGCAAAGCACGTTTTTTCAAAAAATTGGCCATCACGATCATCATTAACCATTGCTTTCATTACTCCATAACAGATGTGAGCAAGCGCTATTGAAACCGCGATTTCAGTTCGATTTGTACCATACAACTCGCCCCACAAAAAAGCCGCAATGTAGCAATAATGTATATTCAGGGTACGAAAGCAAGGGACGAATGAGGCCCAAGGGAAGTAACCTTTTCCTAACTTCCGTTTCAAGGGTTTTTCCCGGACATTTTCAATTTTACGTGTTTTCCAGGCCTTTTCCCGGCCGGGAGCACCTCCAATAAAATTCCCGGGTTTTTCCCGTTTTCCCGGTGGCTTGGGAACCCTACAAGCTCACTTACTCTCACCACTCTCGTCACCCCAACATTTTGTCTTCTTTTCAGAAAACCTTTACAAATTTTCAACTTTGCCTCCACAAGATAGTGATCAGACATCCCTCCAGCTGCCCCTCTCAGCACATTAACATCCAACAGTCTCTCTTTTACATTCCTATCAATTAACACATAATCCATTAAGTTTATGTCATGAAATATAAATCACCTAAATGATAGCACACATAACTAATGTAGATAATGAGGGAACCCTGCTAAACCATATCTTGTACAACACATAAAATAGCTCCACTGCACCTAAATGATAGCACACATAACTAATGTAGATAATGAGGGAACCCTGCTAAACCATATCTTGTACAACACATAAAATAGCTCCACTGTATTCCCAAAAAGAGAGTTCCTTTTCATTTCTAGGACCAACTAAAGCTGTATGAACAGAACAAATGCAGTTTACAAACCTGATACTTTAGATGCATCCAGTTTCCTGATCCTGGATTGTGGTGTTCAGTGATTGTGCCGAGCTGAGTGAATTGAGTTAAAATATATGAAGCCGCTGCTGGTGGGAACCCAAATACTGTTACCCAAGTGTCCTCCAAGGAATCACTTGCTGACCTGAGTAAGAAGAATTTTTGTACTATAAAGCTCATATGTTAACCACAAAATATTTCTATTTCATTGGTAACCTGGTACTGCACTTCACTGAATGTCTTTGGTTGCCCATCTCACATTATGATGACTTCTCAAAACTAGTACAACTGTACACAGATCAACATTCACCTTATTTGGCTGAGATATTTACTATGAATTTCATTTTTCCTCCCAGTCTTAAACATCAATCAGTTAGCTCAAGTTATCCATGGAAGCACAACAACAGATGACAGGGACTTTGCCTTCTGTACTTTCTCTGACCACAGCCACTAAGCTCCATCATAGTATTTCAAGAAACATTCTCACACTCTTTTAAGATCAATCACACCCTCTTATTTTTCACATCACTATCTCTTACTCTTTCCCATTATTACAACCGTTCTTATATTTTCTGCTCTCCCTATTTCCTCAATCTTGTGTATACTAGCCAAGGCAACCTATGATACAAAGGAATACACAGGAATTAAGAAAACAGCCCACTGGGACCTTATCTAATGGAACATACCAGTATTAACTGCTTTATCTTGCCCATTCATGGCAGGCTGTGTTACAATGACCCTTAAACTTCCCACACCAACGTGTAATATAAGCTCACCTATGTCTTTTTCCTTCAACATTTACAGGAGTGTTTTGAGTATATCCCTTTCAAAATAGTCAATCTACTTCTCTGAATGTATGAACCCATGAAATCATAAAAGCTTATACTAGTAATTGAATATTAAAGGTAAGTTTATGAAACAATTCTTTCGGTTAAGTGTTGCAGCATTATTGCCGAATTATGTAATGTTTATCATACAACAGCTTATTTATCTACAAAAAACATAAAAAGAAAATAATGTATTCTGCTACCTCACATTGCACATAAAACACATATTTGTCTGGACAAGCAGGACACCGCACCAAACAGAGGCTTGGGAATGTTACCCTCACACACACACACCAACCGGGGGATGTACAGCAAGACTTAGGCTCTGCCTACTTAGCTCATTGACTAGCCTTACATCAGTAGAAGCCTTAGCACTTCAAAAGCTTTGTTAACCATGAAATAAAACACTTCTTATGATGCAAACTACACAACCAGCATCCAAGTGGGTGAAATTTTGCACAATCACCACCAAAGAGGGTAAAATTTTGCCCAATGGAACCTGCATTGTCAGTCAGCATATGGATGAGATTTGCCCAATGTGCTAAAACATAAAAGGGGTTAATGAAAACCAAACCATATTGCAAAGTTCATTAGTGACTATGTCATGTGTTACTGTTTGATTTAACCCATGAAATTAATAAATAAACAAAAAGAGTATTGAAGATTCTGATTGCTTCACTCTACACTTTCTTTTAAACAATTCATAGATGATAAAGACTTGGCATTAAACAAAATTTTAATAAAGTCTATTTATAGCAATGTACTGATTTATAAATCAAGAATTCATAACTCAAAACGTATCAAGCTATCTCTTTTTACAATAGTGTTTAAACATAAACATAGAACACAGGGCAATACTTACACTTGTAAGGAGTCTTGGCCAATGAAGCTAGAATACTCTTTGGAGGGTGTGAAAATAGCACTATTGTAAGCTGATTGTGAAGTGGAGACCACTGGAGATCCTGGAGTGCTATACCCACTTGGGGTTACAGGTGACAAATATCCTCCTGCTGGAGCACCTATATAGTTAAACATAATGGGATATGATGAAAAATTCTTTGTTAAACTGTCCTCACTAATATGAAGTGCATTTTTTCCAATGCAGAAAGAGATTTGTAAAGAGTCTAACAGCAAAACAAGGATTCTCTTTTTAGATATTACCCAATTCAAGATCTCACAACAGATAATCATTAGGGTCCACATGCTACCAAAAAGAACCGTGACACCAAACTCCCTAAGGAAAACTCATAACCTTTAAGGAACCTTAGCAGGAAACTCCTACCACAAAAATAAATTTTATTTCATGCAATCAAATTCAATTAAAATAATGATCCAAAAGACAATAAGAAAACATACCTAGAATACGATGATCAACATAAGGACTACCTAGACGTGCAGGAGGAATTGGGGACTGGGGTACTGCTGGTGGGCCTCGAATCCCCATTAAACTTTGAGTTGGTGGTCCCCCAGGTTTATCTGGTCCCAGTCTAAAACAGACACGTAATTATAAACCCCACGTTAAAAAGGCATACACTCCTAAACAGCAATACAAGTAGCATACTCCCTACAATTTGATGTTCATTAATTCTATGTTATACAGGGTGGGTAAGAAATACCTGACATTTACTCACTTAAAATTTATAAAAATTCTAATATTCTATTTCAAATTTTAAAGGATACTTGTAAGATTTGCTAAGATGATGGAGTGGACATATATAAAGAAAACAAGGATCATGGAGCAGTACAGTACTTCAAGTCTGGTTTGATCATTCAAGCTCACAACATATGAACTGAATTTCAAGAACAGCTTCACAATCCTTACTCTCTCGATATCTGTCCACTCCACCATTTTACTACATATTATCAACGTCCTTTATAATATGAAATTTAAGTTCAAAACTGGTGTAGAATCATATGTGAACATATAAATAGACTGCATTTTCAAATCAAAGAAGTGGACTAATTATATATTTATTTATTTATTTTGCTTTGTTGGTCTCCTGCGTTTGCGAGGTAGCGCAAGGAAACAGACAAAAGAAATGGCCGAACACACCACCATACACATGTATATACATACACGTCCACACACGCAAATATACATACCTATACATCTCAATGTACACATATATATACACACACAGACATATACATATATACACATGTACATAATTCATAGTCTGCCTTTATTTATTCCCATCGCCACCTCGCCACACATGGAATAACATCCCCCTCCCCCCTCATGTGTGCGAGGTAGCGCTAGGAAAAGACAACAAAGGCCCCATTCGTTCACATTCAGTCTCTAGCTGTCATGTAATAATGCCCGAAACCACAGCTCCCTTTCCACATCCAGGCCCCAAAAAACTTTCCATGGTTTACCCCAGACGCTTCACATTAATTCAATCCAATGACAGCACGTCGACCCCGGTATACCACAACGATCCAATTCACTCTATTCCTTGGCCGCCTTTCACCCTCCTGCATGTTCAGGCCCCGATCACTCAAAATCTTTTTCACTCCATCTTTCCACCTACAATTTGGTCTCCCACTTCTCGTTCCTTCCACCTCCGACACATATATCCTCTTGGTCAATCTTTCCTTACTCATTCTCTCCATGTGCTAAAACCATTTCAAAACACCCTCTTCTGCTCTCTTAACCATGCTCTTTTTATTCCCACACATCTCTCTTACCCTTACATTACTTACTTAATCAAACCACCTCACACCACATATTGTCCTTAAACATCTCATTTCCAGCACATCCACCCTCCTGCGCACAACTCTATCCATAGCCCACGCCTCACAACCATACAACATTGCTGGAACCACTATTCCTTCAAACATACCCATTTTTGCTTTCCGAGATAATTTTCTTGACTTCCAAACATTCACCAAGGCTGGATAAGAAAAATCTAATGACATGCAAAAAAGCAGAGGTTTACTTAATGTATGATTTGTAAATAGGCATGAATAGATGAATAAATTTGCAGCAGAGGCTCCCCACCAGTCTCCAACTGGACTCTATACAATAACTTTAGTACTATCCTTTGGCCATAAAAGTTATACTGACCCACTTTTCTGTACATATCCTTTACCTTTACATGTATATTTAATTCTATATCAGAAAAAAGAAACAAGATTTTTCCCATATTATGAGCAACTTTCTTCTAGCATTCAGGAGCAAATGTATGATGCGACCTAGGCACTCTGTTGACATAAATGGCCTAATATCCAGCATGAAAATGCATTTAATCACCTAATTTCTTCTGCATTAATATCTTTCCTTGTTCAGTTCTCAACAGGAATAAATATCATTCAATGGACGTTTTCATTCATGTTCATATGAGATTTATATTGTTTTTAACTATTCGAAAACATTATCATCTATCAAAACAGAATTACGTGATGAAAAGAGGTAGAACTGGATGAAACTAATAATCAGAAGCACCAACCAAAGTAGTGTGCAGCTATCGAACTAGAGTGCCATTTAAAATTCTTGACACTTTTTATATATTTTTTTCAATTCTTGACACTTTTTATATATATTTTTTTCAAGTTTCTGAGATACATCACCCAATTCAGCAAAATCTTATCTGGGTGACTTACAACAGGGCATTTCTATATCACTTAATTACATTTTCTAATTCATACTAACATATCTATCAAAACAAAACACTTTCAAAAACTCTTCTCCCTCAACAGCACATCCTGTACATGTCTACTGTCATTATTACCCATCTTTTGTACTCTACCATATATTCTACAGCAAAATTTTCTTACTACTCTGTGATCAATTCAAACATTTCAAATTTCATCAGGGTTTATAACACTGATAATCAGAGTTACCTGGAGGAGAAAAAAGGATCTTTTGTTGGCTGTGGGGATCCAGGTGTGGACACTGAAGTTGATGTGGAAAACTGACGGGTTGTTTTATTTGGACTTGCACCTCCACCACGTCCAGTCTGACATACAAGAATTTTGAGAGTTATACATACTTCACATAAAGCTGTAGCCATATGGGCATAAAAAGCACACAAATTTTTTTTTATGAAATCTATGGAGCAACAAAATACACTTGCAAAACATTTTGCAGGAATGGATGCATGTTACCTGACTTACTTTAATCATGGGGAAAAAGAATGTTAAGATATTAATAAAAATAAAGAAAAAGTTTGAACTTGGATCTTTGGCAAGCTCTGCTACTATACATTAATAAAAATTCTGCAAAAACAACAATGATCAAAAGTCCAAGACCAGTTAATGTAGACTGAGGTAAGTGCAGCTAGATCTGCATGAGACACGTCACAATGACTGGAACAAAAGTTGGAAAAAAATTCTATGAACAATGACAATAAACTGTCAGATTTACTTTCTTCCCTCGTTACCCAAGTCATATAAACCTACAACACCTAAAAGAGCAGTCTAAAAATTCATCAGAGTATACATAACTCACATATTTTCCTTGCTTTAAAACGAGTTATTTATAAAAAAATTGCGAAAAAATTTAAAGCTTTCTAAATTTACAAGCTGTGTTTGCGTTTGAACAATTGAGCAATGGGCATTTCATACATCTGGGGGGAAAAGGTAGTCCATTAGAGGCAAAGTTCCACATCCTGAATTTCTTCAAAAAGCATTAGAAAATCACTTCAAATTCAAAGCTCTATGTGACACACAGTTTGGCCAGTGCTTTGTCGAATGGGAGCAGATCACCATCAAGTGTAACATGAGGGTGCAAGGCGGATTCATAACTGTCAGGAGTTATGAGTCATAATAAACTGCTATGAAGATGCAGACATTAAGCTCTGAGGAGCCCAGTGTTCCATTTCTGTCAATTCTGCTTCATGTCTATACAACTTGTATAAACAATATGTTTAACACAAGCATTTGCAAAAATTAGGTCTGCTGCCTGGTGATGCACAAAATATATGAATACTTTCAACACTATCAATTACATCTGCAACCCCATACCTACTTATCATTCCCTCCTCCACTTTATCCTAAACCCTCCCCAAATTTGATGTTTGTGGAAAGAGTGTCAAGAGTCCACATGTGGGTAAGGCAGAAAGAAAAAGCAGCTACGTGGGTCAGAAGAGTGCAACTTGACAACCACTGAAATGCTGGCTCACTACACATGCTTTCACTAACCCTCTCAATACCCAGGCAGGTAATAAGAGGTAATATACCTCCCTGGTTGATGGTTGCTTACCAACTACTACCAAATGATTTCTATGTAAACCTATAATACATCTGTATACCAGTTACCTATCACATATAATGGGCAGACACAATACACACCTGGGTAATACATAAAAATCCCAACATGGTTTACTCACTATATTCTAAACAAGACTTTTCTAAAAATTTCTCTTCCTCAAGATTAACAGTAATACTTGACAATGGTGCTTACAGAAGTTGAAGGGGAAGCTCCCATTAAAAAGGAAGGAAGATAAGTGCTGGCAGCTGTACTAACAGGTGTGGTGTGTGAAGGAGCTGCTGGGGACCCAACAGGACTGCCTAAGCTCATTGGTTCCATCTGTCAAAAATGAAAAAAAAAAAGTATATAAACAAAATCACACTAATCTTTTAACAATTCAATAATCTATGTACTTTAATACTCAATGTTTTTAATTCATGTATAAGCAAGTTTAGGAGAAAATAGTCCCTAAATACAATCTATACATATCTAACTTCATATCAATCCACTTTTATTCCTAATACATAGATGGTAATAAAAAGAAATCTATATACCACAGGTCTTCCCATTATAACAAAAACAGGGGAATGGTGCTGCTGAATTAGCTAAAACCGTAAATCATATTCCCACAGGGTTCAGTATGTCAGCTTGTGGGTGAACTGACACCCTACCTACAGCAATGGCAAAATACAACACATGACTGCCCCATTGTCTCCCGAAAAAATGGCATATTTCTAGTCTCTTCTTTAGAAAATATTCTTAACTTTTGGGAAGAAGTCAAGTAAAAATTGGGTCAAAGGATCATACACCCTATGGGACTGATTTAAGGTCTGAAGTCATTACTTAAACAACAACAACAACACACGAATAACCCATGTGGCAATGACAGGTCTAGGTAAAGGGGTGGAGGTCATATGACACGTTGGTTATTTAAATTTAAGCTCTGAAAGTCTAACTTAAGTGGAATATTAACTCTACCTTTGGTTCAACATACGAACGGCAGCACCCTAATGAACCCAACTTTCTTTACATTGATCTCTGCTGGGAGAAAACACGCTCCTAAACAATCTAAAGATGTGACTTTCGTCGACTGATACAATAAAGTCATTTCATTAATCACAAAAAGTCCTGAACTCAAAATGTAAACTTATGAACAAGTACCACCAATATTATCTTCTAACAAACCAAAATTTACCTTACAAACGAATCTTTTAATTCCTTAGCTGCAGAGTCTTCAAGCACGATAAAATTTACTCGAAAAAAAGATAAACACTAGTAACGTGTTTTTTAAATTTCTCTTCCACTTTCTTCACTTTAAACATGTCGTCCGTAATGGCTGCAGGGACCACAAGCTCAAATGACCTTCTGTAAAATAGTCTAAATTTTCTTTAGTATTCATAGGTATAATAAAAAATGTCTGACGGACATAAATAATATATTTGTAGATACATACTATAAACTGCAACTTAGAATGATTCTTTTTTTTTTTTATTTAAAACAGATGCTCATTTGATCTTTTCCCGTAGATATTTTTACTATACAAATTTTTCTGCCAGATATTGTTAGTGTGTTAAGAAATGACAAAGAATGTATTTGAAACAAGGATTAGGTAAACTCTACATAACAGTAGAAGTTCGAGGTATGCATAGAGTAATGATTAATTGATTAGCTCATGCCCAAATACCGGCATAATTGCACCACATTTATATGAAATTTAAATACCTTGAGTTTGAGTTTATATCCTTAAAATGCAAAGACAATGTACATATTTAAGTCTTTCACCGAGGATAGCACATAAACCAAATGCAAATACTTATTTCTAATGTGGTTCTAATAACGCAGTCATAATCACTGACAGCATTATAACAATAAATCTAACTAACATCAAAGATCTTACCACATTTACCATTATCAGTAGAGAAGAATTATGAATTAGTTATATAAACATTAATGTCTTAGTATCGAAATCATTTCAAATTCAGATGAATCACCATGGTCTTCTGATATTCAACAATTTCTTTGGGTGGTTCTTGCTATTAATAAATGCATTTACAAAGTGTTGCTTTATCTATCTTATATCTGTCTTGGTTTCTATAGTACAAGTATTGTTCATAATCTGCCTATTTGTTCATTATCGCTTGTTCATCCTCTTATATGATGGTCGATGAATGACAAGATGTGGTTAATATACGAGGTTAAGAGGCGGGATAACACGAGTGTAAAGCTCTTCCTCTGGTATATAAAGTTATCATAAAATCCTTATCACACACTTCGTTACAACCTTTGATTAACCATTTACATTTGGCTTTGTTTGTTCTCGTTAAAGAGCAATTCCTTCATGATGTGGAGGGTCATAGGCCTAGCTAATTACTTGTCATATCACTGTGACCAACAACTGAGTACGGCAATGGCCTTCCCTTATCTGCTTGAAACATACTGTGAGTACAAGCTGTAAGCATTTATGACCTAAAAGCGTTGGCTAGAGTTACCTGATTAGCTGATCTCATGATCCATCTGGATTCATGTAGTTCGTATGGGTAGTTTGTGCAACATTTCATTCCAATCTTGGTAGCTCCTTTTACATCCACTGATTCAGGCAAGTACTTATTCCTCGATGAATGTTCCCTTTCCATAAATGACACTTATTTTTCCTCTTTCATTAGTTCACTTTAACATATTGTATATAATAAAGATACAAAGCAGTGACGAGTCACCTGGAAAATGTAGAGAGAGAGAGAGAGAGAGAGAGAGAGAGAGAGAGAGAGAGAGAGAGAGAGAGAGAGAGAGAGAGAGAGAGAGAGAGAGAGACAGACAAACAGACAGTATGTGTGTGTGTGTGTGTGTGTGTGTGTGTGTGTGTGTGTGTGTGTGTGTGTGTGTTATCACATGACACAATGGAGTGTTCATGTACCAATTCACGTACTTGGATAATATTCATCATCTTCCAGTCGGTCATGGGTATGTAGACGCAAACTCAGTGCATGTGACGTGAACTTCTGTTGATACTCAGGTCAATATTAAAGTCTTCACTTTAAAACGAACTTTTGGATGACCTATATAAAGTGAAGAAACCTAAATATTCATTTGCCATGTAAAAATGATAATGAATATTTCATTTTACAAAATATGATTGAGCCAAACCTAGACTAGCAAGACCAAAGCCTACATTAGCCAACGATACCTATGGCTTCCTTCTCAGTCTGTACCATTTCTACTTTTTCTTGCTTCTTGAAGGAACACACAGACATAATCAGACAGAACACACACACACACACACACACACACGCACAGACTTACATTATATATATATATATATATATATATATATATATATATATATATATATATATATATATATATATATATATTTATATATATATATATATATATATATATATATATATATATATATATATATATATATATATATATATATATACATATATATATAAACATTAACCTAATAACAAAAAACCCATATAAGACCATTTTAGTGAAGATCATGGAAAGCAGCCAGACCCGGCCTGCCGTCACCCGGAAAAGCACAGGTTTGTAATTGCAGGGGTAAGGTTAGGTTAGGCAGGATTTAGCTTAATCTGAATTTTTTTTGCATCATCATATTCTGTGTTCAATTGGTAAATGGGATTGCTAAGCATAATATCAAATTTCATAACGAAACATATAAATCTTACGTACACAGATATTACATAAAATATTTGGCTAAAATCTATCTTTATTGGGATATAAATATAAAATGTTCCTTCAAGAAGTAAGGAACAGTAGAAATGATTCAGACAGAAGGATATCATAGTTAACTTTGGCCATTGTAGACTGAAGTCTTGCTAGGCTGGGTTTGGGTGGATCATATGTTGTACAATTGGATATTTATAGAATAATTCCAAGTGATAGATTAAATATTTAAAGTTGTTGCACTTCATACAGGTTATGCAAAGGTTCTATTTAAAATGAAGGCTTTACTATTGACTTGAGTTTCAACAGAAGTTCACGTCACATGCACTGAGTTTGCGTCTACATACCCATGACCGACTGGAAGATGATGAATATTATCCAAGTACAAATGATTTGGTACATGAACACTCCATTGTGTCATGTGATACACACACACACACACACACACACACACACACACACACACACACACATATATATATATATATATATATATATATATATATATATATATATATATATATATATATATATATAAGTGATATAACCATAAACTAACAACAAAAACCCCATATAAGATCATTTTAGTGAAGATCATGGAAAGCAGCCAGACCCGGCCTGCCGTCACCCGGAAAAGCACAGGTTTGTAATTGCAGGGGTAAGGTTAGGTTAGGCAGGATTTAGCTTAATCTGAATTTTTTTTGCATCATCATATTCTGTGTTCAATTGGTAAATGGGATTGCTAAGCAGAATATCAAATTTCTGAAAGAAACATTTAGATCTTACGTAACACAGATATTATATAAAATATTTGGCTAAAATCCATCTTTATTGGGATATAGATATAAAATGTTCCTTCAAGAAGTAAGAAACAGTATAAATGATTCAGACTGAGAAGAATATCATAGTTAACTTTGGCCATTGTAGACTGAAGACTTGCTAGGCTGGGTTTGGGTGGATCATATGTTGTACTATTGGATATTTATAGAATAATTCCAAGTGATAGATTAAATATTTAAAGTTGTTGCACTTCATACAGGTTATGCAAAGGTTCTATTTAGAATGAAGGCTTTACTATTGACCTGAGTTTCAACAGAAGTTCACGTCACATGCACTGAGTTTGCGTCTACATACCCATGACCGACTGGAAGATGATGAATATTATCCAAGTACAAATGATTTGGTACATGAACACTCCATTGTGTCATGTGATAACACACCACACACACACACACACACACACACACACACATATATATATATATATATATATATATATATATATATATATATATATATATATATATATATATATATATATATAAGTGATATAAACATAAACTAACAACAAAAACCCCATATAAGACCATTTTAGTGAAGATCATGGAAAGCAGCCAGACCCGGCCTGCCGTCGCCCGGAAAAGCACAGGTTTGTAATTGCAGGGGTAAGGTTAGGTTAGGCAGGATTTAGCTTAATCTGAATTTTTTTTGCATCATCATATTCTGTGTTCAATTGGTAAATGGGATTGCTAAGCAGAATATCAAATTTCTGAAAGAAACATTTAGATCTTACGTAACACAGATATTACATAAAATATTTGGCTAAAATACATGTTTATTGGGATATAAATATAAAAGTTCCTTCAAGAAGTATTAGAAAGTAGAAATGATTCAGACTGAGAAGGAAATCATAGTTAATGTTGGTTATTGTAAGCTGAGATCTCGCTAGGCTGAGTTTGAATGGAAAATATCTTATACAATAGGTTAATTTTTGTATCATTTTCATATGGTAAATTAAACATATAAAGTTGCTACACTAAATTTATGCAGTTTATACAAGACTTTGATTTAGAATGAAGACTTTAATATTGACCTGAGTTTCAACAGAAGTTCACGTCACATGCACTGAGTTTGCGTCTACATACCCATGACCAACTGGAAGATGATGAATATTATCCAAGTACAAATGATTTGGTACATGAACACTCCATTGTGTCATATGATAACACACACACACACACACACACACACATATATATATATATATATATATATATATATATATATATATATATATATATATATATATAAATGATATAAACATAGACTAACAACAAAAACCCCATATAAGACCATTTTAGTGAAGATCATGGAAAGCAGCCAGACCCGGCCTGCCGTCGCCCGGAAAAGCACAGGTTTGTAATTGCAGGGGTAAGGTTAGGTTAGGCAGGATTTAGCTTAATCTGAATTTTTTTTGCATCATCATATTCTGTGTTCAATTGGTAAATAGGATTGCTAAGCAGAATATCAAATTTCTGAAAAAAAAATTTGATCTTACGTAACACAGATATTACATAAAATATTTGGCTAAAATCCATGTTTATTGGGATATAAATATAAAAGTTCCTTCAAGAAGTAATAGAAAGTAGAAATGATTCAGACTGAGAAGGAAATCATAGTTAATGTTGGTTATTGTAAGCTGAGATCTCGCTAGGTTGAGTTTGAATGGAAAATATCTTATACAATAGGATAATTTTTGTATCATTTTCATATGGTAAATTAAACATATAAAGTTGCTACACTTTATGCAGTTTATACAAAAGTTTGATTTAAAATGAAGACTTTAATATTGACCTGAGTTTCAACAGAAGTTCAAGTCATATGCACTGAGTTTGCGTCTACATACCCATGACCAACTGGAAGATGATGAATATTATCCAAGTACAAATGATTTGGTACATGAACACTCCATTGTGTCATATGATAACACACACACACACACACACACACACACACACACACATATATATATATATATATATATATATATATATATATATATATATATATATATATATATATATATATATATATATATTTTCTCTGGGGATAGGGGAGAAAGAATACTTCCCACGTATTCCCTGCGTGTCGTAGAAGGCGACTAAAAGGGGAGGGAGCGGGGGGCTGGAAATCCTCCCCTCTCGTTTTTTTTTTTTTTATTATTTTCCAAAAGAAGGAACAGAGAATTGGGCCAGGTGAAGGTATTCCCTCAAAGGCCCAGTCCTCTGTTCTTAATGCTACCTCGCTAACGCGGGAAATGGCGAATAGTTTAAAAGAAAGAATATATATATATATATATATATATATATATATATATATATATATATATATATATATATATATATATATATATATATAAGTGATATAACCATAAACTAACAACAAAAACCCCATATAAGACCATTTTAGTGAAGATCATGGAAAGCAGCCAGACCCGGCCTGCCGTCGCCCGGAAAAGCACAGGTTTGTAATTGCAGGGGTAAGGTTAGGTTAGGCAGGATTTAGCTTAATCTGAATTTTTTTTGCATCATCATATTTTGTGTTCAATTGGTAAATGGGATTGCTAAGCAGAATATCAAATTTCTGAAAGAAACATTTAGATCTTACGTAACACAGATATTACATAAAATATTTGGCTAAAATCTATCTTTATTGGAATATAAATATAACATGTTCCTTCAAGAAGTAATAGAAAGTAGAAATGATTCAGACTGAGAAGGATATTATAGTTAACTTTGGCCATTGTAGACTGAAGTCTTGCTAGGCTGGGTTTGGGTGGATCATATGTTGTACAATTGGATATTTATAGAATAATTCCAAGTGATAGATTAAATATTTAAAGTTGTTGCACTTCATACAGGTTATGCAAAGGTTCTATTTAGAATGAAGGCTTTACTATTGACCTGAGTTTCAACAGAAGTTCAAGTCATATGCACTGAGTTTGCGTCTACATACCCATGACCAACTGGAAGATGATGAATATTATCCAAGTACAAATGATTTGGTACATGAACACTCCATTGTGTCATATGATAACACACACACACACACACACACACACACACACACACACATATATATATATATATATATATATATATATATATATATATATATAAGTGATATAAACATAAACTAACAACAAAAACCCCATATAAGATCATTTTAGTGAAGATCATGGAAAGCAGCCAGACCCGGCCTGCCGTCACCCGGAAAAGCACAGGTTTGTAATTGCAGGGGTAAGGTTAGGTTAGGCAGGATTTAGCTTAATCTGAATTTTTTTTGCATCATCATATTCTGTGTTCGATTGGTAAATGGGATTGCTAAGCAGAATATCAAATTTCTGAAAGAAACATTTAGATCTTACGTAACACAGATATTATATAAAATATTTGGCTAAAATCCATCTTTATTGGGATATAGATATAAAATGTTCCTTCAAGAAGTAAGAAACAGTATAAATGATTCAGACTGAGAAGAATATCATAGTTAACTTTGGCCATTGTAGACTGAAGACTTGCTAGGCTGGGTTTGGGTGGATCATATGTTGTACTATTGGATATTTATAGAATAATTCCAAGTGATAGATTAAATATTTAAAGTTGTTGCACTTCATACAGGTTATGCAAAGGTTCTATTTAGAATGAAGGCTTTACTATTGACCTGAGTTTCAACAGAAGTTCACGTCACATGCACTGAGTTTGCGTCTACATACCCATGACCAACTGGAAGATGATGAATATTATCCAAGTACAAATGATTTGGTACATGAACACTCCATTGTGTCATATGATAACACACACACACACACACACACACACACACACATATATATATATATATATATATATATATATATATATATATATATATATATATATATATATATATATATATATAAGTGATATAAACATAAACTAACAACAAAAACCCCATATAAGATCATTTTAGTGAAGATCATGGAAAGCAGCCAGACCCGGCCTGCCGTCGCCCGGAAAAGCACAGGTTTGTAATTGCAGGGGTAAGGTTAGGTTAGGCAGGATTTAGCTTAATCTGAATTTTTTTTGCATCATCATATTCTGTGTTCAATTGGTAAATGGGATTGCTAAGCAGATATTAAATTTCATAAAAGATAAATTTGATCTCCCTATGCACCACAGGTAATAGGCAGAATATTTACTTGAAGTCACTATTTATTGCAGGATAAATACATAATGTTCCTTCAGAACGTAAGAAAAAGTAAAAATGGTCCAGCCTAAAAAGGAAATCATAGTTAAGGTTGGCCATTGTAGACTGAGGTCTGGCTTGGATGCTGTAAAATACATTTTCGTGTTTTTCATGTAAAGTTAACCTTAATATTGTCAGTTGCTACACTTTCTGAATACCGTATAGTAAGTTTTCTATTCTAAATAACCTTTGATTGTTGAAAGATTAGCCTGATAGCATACACATAAATATTGATGATATCTGAGGTGGATTCCTCCTATGGAATCGCAATTTTGTTTCTCATTTTAGTAAGTTCGTAGCATTTTATGATAAAAGCAAATAGAGTGCAGCAAATGGATCTTAACGTGTTGTTTTGTTAATTCTATTTATCGCGTACGGGATATGGTGGTCAAGACCAGGCTGCGCTAGGAGATTACATGAAATTATTTCATGTTGGGAAGTGTGTGGTTTCATATGTTTTCTTCGCCATGTTTTCGCCTATAGATAATACGAAAAATGATATTGGTTAATATTACAATGCAATCATGTAGATCTTTCCTTAAATTCTGATTTCAAGATATTAAGTAGATCTAGAAGAGATGCGACAAAGCTACATTGGTCACATCAAGATAATAAATAAATCTACTGATTAAGTAGCTTAGTTGAGATGTAGAGTCCCTCTTCTTATAGACCCATGAAGATGGTTTATGGCTCCTACGGGATAATTCATCATTCGAGAATATCAGTATCATCTACTAAGTGCAACGAGTAGTCCATATAACTTATATATACGAAAACTGCCATCACTGATAACAAGTTTGTTAATGTAACAAGTGTATATATAAATGGTATGAGTTTATTGAGTTTTTATCTTACTGCATCAACAAATGTTGATGATAGAACTTCTTTAAATCCCGCCGCCTTGAAGGTGACACGTGATTGGTCGAGACGCGAAGTACATACCTCCGTCTGGTGGTCTCTCATTGGTCACTGGGGATTAAATGGACGACGCCTTCTCTGCCAAGTGATACAAACATGTAGGAAAAGAGTTGCATGAATATTGTGAAATATCTCGTATTCCAAGTTGTAACGAATTGATTTGACGTGACGTACATGAAGGTGAGTTACTGAATGTCTTGGATGGGTAGAGAAAGTTGATTGGATATTGAGAGTATGGTGTTAGTGGAAGAAACAATTAATGAAGGCAAAGAAAGTCAACAGAGAATGCTCCCCATAAGCTCAAGCCATGTTCTTTGTGCAGATTTTATATAATTTTGCCTTCGGAGAGGTTCATTGGATTAAAATCTGTATATAAGTTTGTGTTTAGATGTTAAGGGCGGTACAGAAATATAATGTAGTTCAATGTAGACATTAGGATGAGTCCATTGGCCTGATGTCGAGGAATGCATGTTGAATTTTTATATATTTTTTATCAGCAGCATTGTTCACGGGAGCGATTTTGTAAATTATTTACTTATGTGCAAATTTGTTTATTGATTTATCAACTCATGGGACAAGTTAGAAAAGAAAATGATGATTGTGGCATCTTCATCACCCCATCATATGACTTCTCCAGATCCATAAATGCCACATGCAAATCCATCTATTTTTTTTCTAAATATTTCCCACTTTGTACATACTTTAAGGCACACACCCGATCCACACATCCTCGACCACAATTAAAACCACGCTGCTCCTCCCCAATCTGATGCTCACCGTCTCAATCTATATAGACTTTGCTATAGAACTTACCAGGTATACTGAAACTTATACCTCTCTAGTTGGAACACTCATCTTTATCCTCCTTCCCTTTATATAATGGCACTATCCATGCATTCTGCCAGTCTTCAGGCACCACATTATGATTCATACTTACCAACCAATTAACAGCACGTCACCCCTCCCACCCCCCACCCCCCTAGTAAATACCATCCACTCCAGTCGCCTTTCTGCATTTCATTTAGGCTAGGCTTTCATAACCTCTTCACTCTTCCTCAGACAACTCTCCATGACTTTCACTTCACATACCACCCCAACCAAAATATTTTTCTATCTGCAAATTTACTTAAGCCCCTGGTTATTCCCATATCCAAATCATTAATATATATAACGATGTGATTCTTCAGCCCAAATTGAAAAAAGAAAAAAAAATGAAGAGGGTGGACATGTTGAAGATGGTATGTGGTTTGTGGGGGCTTGGTCTTGTAAGGAATAACATTATTAGAGGGAGGTGTTATAGTAAGCACAGTCTGATTGAGAGATTTGACCAAGGTGTGCTGATATGGCTCAGAGTTTGAAGAGAATGAGCGAAGAGAGATTGACTAAGGGTATCTATGTGTCATGAATAGAGGGGATGTTTACTTTGGGAGGTTGGAACTATATGAAAAACTGTTATAAACAGAGAAGGATAAATGATTAGAACAAGTTAAGTGAAAAACCGCAAATAGCAAGCCTGTCAGAATGCTGTTAGAGTTATATTGATAATGAATGCATTTAAAGACATTGTACCCTAAAGAATAAGATTCCCTCCTTGTACTTATAGATAAGTTTCTCCAAACAAATGCACAGAGAAGAAAAAGACGCAAAAATAGAAATAAGCACAAAAAAATTACATGTACTCATACTGAAATGCATTTATTCATGTACATTTACACTTTGTTGCATGTTACTAGTAATTTTTTTTTTTTTTTTTTTGTTATAAAGGTTGTTCTTAGGGCGTGGGGAATCTGGAGTGATGATTGCCAGCCGACAGGTAACCCATCCTATTCTATCAGAACATCTCAACCCGAAACCTCAGCCATGGGTTAGTTAAGCAAGTTAATCCTAACATCACTCCTATCACCAATCTCTAACCATATCTGTCATCACACCTGGAATGACCCCTGCCACCACTACTACCACCGTCTGTGCCAGTGCCTCTACCATCACTCGTAGTTCAGTTCTCAGTGCTTCTGCATCAAATCAAAGTTAGGTTGTCCGGATTTACATTTTATACCATGGAGGCAAATTTTCCAGTTGCAGATTTATGTATGTTTTGCCCTGGTTAACCTTTAAAGGCTAGAAGATTTCTTTTTATAAGTTATAGTTTTCTCATTATTGTTCTTTGATTTTTTTTCATTTTTACAGCCCATGAAATTGCTGTTAGTCTTCACTTTTCATCATCCCTCTGTCCACACAGGAATAACTGTTTGCCACACTTTTTCAGGGTGAGTAAATACAATGCACTGCTATCAAAACTGATATCATGCACCCAAAAGTTTTAATGGACTGAATTTGTGAAAAAGAAAACATTTAAAGAAACTAGTAACTGTTGACAAGAATGATGATTCAATACAAACAACAGTTTGCTCATGTATAATTTTTTTTTTCTAACTAGGAGTAGGGAAAAAACAGTAGACCAATTCCTTTACCAGTGCGAGGGTTATGTTCCTGGAAAGACCATGGTGGACAAAATTGTTGCATAAAATTGCAGAGGATACATGGAAATGGGAGAACTGGGTCATGGAACATAACATACTGAATACTATTTAGATGTTTTATCCTTCTAAAAGACCTAAGAGTGAATAAGTTCTTCACACTTTTTTTTTCAGACCCTAGAGAGCACTCTTAAATGCCTAATTGTTGTTTCCATATGGTTATGACACATTAAGTATCATAAGGATGTAATATAGTGTAGTGCATAGATTAACAGCTAACTTATTTCCTCAGATGGGTTGACAAGGTTTTAGTCAGGGCTTCCTCCTTCAGTTGGCAGTCAAGCTTTTGTCCTCAGCATCAAGGATAGTAAAAACTCCATGGAAGGTGATTAGCTTGTTTGACTTAAGTTATTATAATAGTGGCGACAGATGACTTAAGTCATTGTAATAGTCGTGACAGTAATATTTTGATTATGATGAAGCATCGCTACCTCGTCTCACACAATCATTGGTGAAGGGTTTTCTTGGTTATGTGCCCGACTTTAGAGTATGACTGACTTTATGTACATACAACTGAGCTGGAGTTGTAAAGTTGTGATGATGTTTGACTTGTGTCGTGGTCATATTGAGAGCGTCAGTGATTCCCACGTGGTGTGCAAGAAGCCAGTCCGCATTTACTTTTTATCTGCAACATTTTCGGAGGATGTAAGAAAGCATGAATATGAGCCAAGAATAATGTTATTTGATAATATTCAATGTTATGTCTTTTCTACGTAACCCAGACGAGAACTGTTTGTATTAACGTTTACTTTTTCTACTAAGAATTACTGTCGAAAAGGAGTGAAGATGGGATTAAAGGTCGTGTATTTTATATATAGATTTGGGCAAAGCCCTGGACAGGGAGCCATGGGGTGAAGTGCAGGAAACCGTAGAGTGTGGGGTTGTAATATGTGTAGACATCTGCCACAGCAGCTTGTTATATGGAGAGGTGGCAGGCAACACAGGGGAGCGCACTGTACCCATAATATGTCTAGCAGTGTCCATTTGCACCATACAGACATATGAAGACCCCAGATTTACACTGGTTTATGCAGATAACAGAGTAGCTTGATCATCATTACTGGAACATTAGTAAGGCAAGAGTAGAGGAATATTACTGTGATACATATGCTCTTACTATCTTCCATCATGCATGACACTTGAACCTGACCAACAGTTTATATATATATATATATATATATATATATATATATGTGTATGTGGATGGGTTGGGTCATTCTTTCGTCTGTTCCTTGCGCTACGCCGCTAACGCGGGAGACGTCGATAACGTATTACTTTTATTTCTATATTTATTTTGCTTTGTCGCTGTCTCCCGCGTTTGCGAGGTAGCGCAAGGAAACAGACGAAAGAAATGGCCCAACCCACCCCCACACACATATATATGCATACACGTCCACACACGCAAATATACATACCTATACATACACATCTATATATATATATATATATATATATATATATATATATATATATATATATATATATATATATATTTTAACTATTCGCCATTTCCCGCGTTAGCAAGGTAGCGTTAAGAACAGAGGAATGGGCCTTTGAGGGAATATCCTTACCTGGCCCCCTTCTCTGTTCCTTTTGGAAAATATATATATATATATATATATATATATATATATATATATATATATATATATATATATATATATATATATATATATATATTATTATTATTATTTTTTTTTTTTATTATACTTTGTCGCTGTCTCCCGCGTTTGCGAGGTAGCGCAAGGAAACAGACGAAAGAAATGGCCCTACCTCCCCCCATACACATGTATATACATACGTCCACACACGCAAATATACATACCTACACAGCTTTCCATGGTTTACCCCAGACGCTTCACAAGCCTTGATTTAATCCACTGACAGCACGTCAACCCCGGTATACCACATCGCTCCAATTCACTCTATTCCTTGCCCTCCTTTCACCCTCCTGCATGTTCAGGCCCCGATCACACAAAATCTTTTTCACTCCATCTTTCCACCTCCAATTTGGTCTCCCTCTTCTCCTCGTTCCCTCTACCTCCGACACATATATCCTCTTGGTCAGTCTTTCCTCACTCATTCTCTCCATGTGCCCAAACCACTTCAAAACACCCTCTTCTGCTCTCTCAACCACGCTCTTTTTATTTCCACACATCTCTCTTACCCTTACGTTACTCACTCGATCAAACCACCTCACATCACACATTGTCCTCAAACATCTCATTTCCAGCACATCCATCCTCCTGCGCACAACTCTATCCATAGCCCACGCCTCGCAACCATACAACATTGTTGGAACCACTATTCCTTCAAACATACCCATTTTTGCTTTCCGAGATAATGTTCTCGACTTCCACACATTTTTCAAGGCCCCCAGAATTTTCGCCCCCTCCCCCACCCTATGATCCACTTCCGCTTCCATGGTTCCATCCGCTGCCAGATCCACTCCCAGATATCTAAAACACTTCACTTCCTCCAGTTTTTCTCCATTCAAACTCACCTCCCAATTGACTTGACCCTCAACCCTACTGTACCTAATGACCTTGCTCTTATTCACATTTACTCTTAACTTTCTTCTTCCACACTACCAAACTCAGTCACCAGCTTCTGCAGTTTCTCACATGAATCAGCCACCAGCGCTGTATCATCAGCGAACAACAACTGACTCACTTCCCAAGCTCTCTCATCCCCAACAGACTTCATACTTGCCCCTCTTTCCAAAACTCTTGCATTTACCTCCCTAACAACCCCATCCATAAACAAATTAAACAACTATGGAGACATCACACACCCCTGCCGCAAACCTACATTCACTGAGAACCAATCACTTTCCTCTCTTCCTACCCGTACACATGCCTTACATCCTCGATAAAAACTTTTCACTGCTTCTAACAACTTGCCTCCCACACCATATATTCTTAATACCTTCCACAGAGCATCTCTATCAACTCTATCATATGCCTTCTCCAGATCCATAGATGCTACATACAAATCCATTTGCTTTTCTAAGTATTTCTCACATGCATTCTTCAAAGCAAACACCTGATCCACACATCCTTTACCACTTCTGAAACCACACTACTCTTCCCCAATCTGATGCTCTGTACATGCCTTCACCCTCTCAATCAATACCCTCCCATATAATTTACCAGGAATACTCAACAAACTTATACCTCTGTAATTTGAGCACTCACTCTTATCCCCTTTGCCTTTGTACAATGGCACTATGCACGCATTCCGCCATTCCTCAGGCACCTCACCATGATTCATACATACATTAAATAACCTTACCAACCAGTCAACAATACAGTCACCCCCTTTTTTAATAAATTCCACTGCAATACCATCCAAACCTGCTGCCTTGCCGGCTTTCATCTTCCGCAAAGCTTTCACTACCTCTTCTCTGTTTACCAAATCATTTTCCCTAACCCTCTCACTTTGCACACCACCTCGACCAAAACACCCTATATCTGCCACTCTATCATCAAACACATTCAACAAACCTTCAAAATACTCACTCCATCTCCTTCTCACATCACCACTACTTGTTATCACCTCCCCATTTGCGCCCTTCACTGAAGTTCCCATTTGCGCCCTTCACTGAAGTTCCCATTTGCTCCCTTGTCTTACGCACTTTATTTACCTCCTTCCAGAACATCTTTTTATTCTCCCTAAAATTTAATGATACTCTCTCACCCCAACTCTCATCTGCCCTTTTTTTTTTTTCACCTCTTGCACCTTTCTCTTGACCTCCTGTCTCTTTCTTTTATACATCTCCCACTCACTTGCATTTTTTCCCTGCAAAAATCGTCCAAATGCCTCTCTCTTCTCTTTCACTAATACTCTTACTTCTTCATCCCACCACTCACTACCCTTTCTAATCAACCCACCTCCCACTCTTCTCATGCCACAAGCATCTTTTGCGCAATCCATCACTGATTCCCTAAATACCTCCCATTCCTCCCCCACTCCCCTTACTTCCATTGTTCTCACCTTTTTCCATTCTGTACTCAGTCTCTCCTGGCACTTCCTCACACAGGTCTCCTTCCCAAGCTCACTTACTCTCACCACCCTCTTCACCCCAACATTCACTCTTCTTTTCTGAAAACCCATACAAATCTTCACCTTAGCCTCCACAAGATAATCATCAGACATCCCTCCAGTTGCACCTCTCAGCACATTAACATCCAAAAGTCTCTCTTTCGCACGCCTGTCAATTAACACGTAATCCAATAACGCTCTCTGGCCATCTCTCCTACTTACATAAGTATACTTATGTATATCTCGCTTTTTAAACCAGGTATTCCCAATCATCAGTCCTTTTTCAGCACATAAATCTACAAGCTCTTCACCATTTCCATTTACAACACTGAACACCCCATGTATACCAATTATTCCCTCAACTGCCACATTACTCACCTTTGCATTCAAATCACCCATCACTATAACCCGGTCTCGTGCATCAAAACCACTAACACACTCATTCAGCTGCTCCCAAAACACTTGCCTATATATATATATATATATATATATATATATATATATATATATATATATATATATACCAGGAGAGACTGAGTACAGAATGGAAAAAGGTGAGAACAATGGAAGTAAGGGGAGTGGGGGAGGAATGGGATGTATTTAGGGAATCAGTGATGGATTGCGCAAAAGATGCTTGTGGCATGAGAAGAGTGGGAGGTGGGTTGATTAGAAAGGGTAGTGAGTGGTGGGATGAAGAAGTAAGAGTATTAGTGAAAGAGAAGAGAGAGGCATTTGGACGATTTTTGCAGGGAAAAAATGCAGTTGAGTGGGAGACGTATAAAAGAAAGAGACAGGAGGTCAAGAGAAAGGTGCAAGAGGTGAAAAAAAGGGCAAATGAGAGTTGGGGTGAGAGAGTATCATTAAATTTTAGGGAGAATAAAAAGATGTTCTGGAAGGAGGTAAATAAAGTGCGTAAGACAAGGGAGCAAATGGGAACTTCAGTGAAGGGCGCAAATGGGGAGGTGATAACAAGTAGTGGTGATGTGAGAAGATGGAGTGAGTATTTTGAAGGTTTGTTGAATGATAGAGTTGATAGAGATGCTCTGTGGAAGGTATTAAGAATATATGGTGTGGGAGGCAAGTTGTTAGAAGCAGTGAAAAGTTTTTATCGAGGATGTAAGGCATGTGTACGTGTAGGAAGAGAGGAAAGTGATTGGTTCTCAGTGAATGTAGGTTTGCGGCAGGGGTGTGTGATGTCTCCATGGTTGTTTAATTTGTTTATGGATGGGGTTGTTAGGGAGGTGAATGCAAGAGTTTTGGAAAGAGGGGCAAGTATGAAGTCTGTTGGGGATGAGAGAGCTTGGGAAGTGAGTCAGTTGTTGTTCGCTGATGATACAGCGCTGGTGGCTGATTCATGTGAGAAACTGCAGAAGCTGGTGACTGAGTTTGGTAAAGTGTGTGAAAGAAGAAAGTTAAGAGTAAATGTGAATAAGAGCAAGGTTATTAGGTACAGTAGGGTTGAGGGTCAATTCAACTGGGAGGTGAGTTTGAATGGAGAAAAACTGGAGGAAGTGAAGTGTTTTAGATATCTGGGAGTGGATCTGGCAGCGGATGGAACCATGGAAGCGGAAGTGGATCATAGGGTGGGGGAGGGGGCGAAAATTCTGGGAGCCTTGAAGAATGTGTGGAAGTCGAGAACATTATCTCGGAAAGCAAAAATGGGTATGTTTGAAGGAATAGTGGTTCCAACAATGTTGTATGGTTGCGAGGCGTGGACTATGGATAGAGTTGTGCGCAGGAGGATGGATGTGCTGGAAATGAGATGTTTGAGGACAATGTGTGGTGTGAGGTGGTTTGATCGAGTAAGTAACGTAAGGGTAAGAGAGATGTGTGGAAATAAAAAGAGCGTGGTTGAGTGAGCAGAAGAGGGTGTTTTGAAATGGTTTGGTCACATGGAGAGAATGAGTGAGGAAAGATTGACCAAGAGGATATATGTGTCGGAGGTGGAGGGAACGAGGAGAAGAGGGAGACCAAATTGGAGGTGGAAAGATGGAGTGAAAAAGATTTTGTGTGATCGGGGCCTGAACATGCAGGAGGGTGAAAGGAGGGCAAAGAATAGAGTGAATTGGATCGATGTGGTATACCGGGGTTGACGTGCTGTCAGTGGATTGAATCAAGGCATGTGAAGCGTCTGGGGTAAACCATGGAAAGCTGTGTAGGTATGTATATTTGCGTGTGTGGACGTATGTATATACATGTGTATGGGGGTGAGTTGGGCCATTTCTTTCGTCTGTTTCCTTGCGTGAGAGGTGTATTGTACATGGAATGTAATCAAGTGATTCAGTTCAGATTTATGTGCTGTGTAGGTCATTAAAGGAAACGATTATCACATTACACATAAAGCCTAATGTATACGAGCAGTAATGAACGTGGTTAATTACTGCACTCTGACTAACACTCCAGGTGATGGTTAGGTTGTCTTCCTTGGTATAAGACAAGGTGGGATATAATGACCAACTTACGTGTTAAGTATATGGTAGGACATGAGAGAGGTACATGAATACATATTACTGCCACACACTTGAACGAAGACAATGATGGAACAAAAATGAACGAAAAATCCAACGTACAATGGAAACTATTTTGTCAGGTCGGTCTGAGAGAGAGAGAGAGAGAGAGAGAGAGAGAGAGAGAGAGAGAGAGAGAGAGAGAGAGAGAGAGAGAGAGGTTTACCTTATAGTGGGACGGTAGGGAGGCTTACCTTATGGTGGGACGGTAGGGAGGCTTACCTTATGGTGGGACGGTTGGGAGGCTTACCTTATGGTGGGACGGTAGGGAGGCTTACCTTATGGTGGGACGGTAGGGAGGCTTACCTTATGGTGGGACGGTAGGGAGGCTTACCTTATGTTGGGACGGTAGGGAGGCTTACCTTATGGTGGGACGGTAGGGAGGCTTACCTTATGGTGGGACGGTAGGGAGGCTTACCTTATGGTGGGACGGTTGGGAGGCTTACCTTATGGTGGGACGGTAGGGAGGCTTACCTTATGGTGGGACGGTAGGGAGGCTTACCTTATGGTGGGACGGTAGGGAGGCTTACCTTATGGTGGGACGGTAGGGAGGCTTACCTTATGGTGGGACGGTAGGGAGGCTTACCTTATGGTGGGACGGTTGGGAGGCTTACCTTATGGTGGGACGGTAGGGAGGCTTACCTTATGGTGGGACGGTAGGGAGGCTTACCTTATGGTGGGACGGTAGGGAGGCTTACCTTATGGTGGGACGGTAGGGAGGCTTACCTTATGGTGGGACGGTAGGGAGGCTTACCTTATGGTGGGACGGTAGGGAGGCTTACCTTATGGTGGGACGGTAGGGAGGCTTACCTTATGGTGGGACGGTAGGGAGGCTTACCTTATGGTGGGACGGTAGGGAGGCTTACCTTATGGTGGGACGGTATACCAGTGTTATTTGTACATTTGATGGTCGTACGTAAATAATCACTGGGGTTATTACGGTTATCCAGCGTTGGTACAGCAGTAATGTTTACATTCGCACACCAACCTCATCATCATCATCATTAATGATTAATATCATGAATGTTCATAAACAGTGTTACACCAGAAGTGCTACATATATGTACGTATCACCAGTGTTACACCAGAAGTGCTACATATATGTACGTATCACCAGTGTTACACCAGAAGTGCTACATATATGTACGTATCACCAGTGTTACACCAGAAGTGCTACATATATGTACGTATCACCAGTGTTACACCAGAAGTGCTACATAGATGTACGTATCACCAGTGTTACACCAGAAGTGCTACATATATGTACGTATCACCAGTGTTACACCAGAAGTGCTACACATATATGTACGTATCACCCGTGTTACACCAGAAGTGCTACATATATGTACGTATCACTAGTGTTACACCAGAAGTGCTACATATATGTACGTATCACCCGTGTTACACCAGAAGTGCTACATATATGTACGTATCACTAGTGTTACACCAGAAGTGCTACATATATGTACGTATCACTAGTGTTACACCAGAAGTGCTACACATATGTACGTATCACCAGTGTTACACCAGAAGTGCTACATATATGTACGTATCGCCAGTGTTACACCAGAAGTGCTACATATATGTACGTATCGCCAGTGTTACACCAGAAGTGCTACATATATGTACGTATCACCCGTGTTACACCAGAAGTGCTACATATATGTACGTATCACTAGTGTTACACCAGAAGTGCTACATATATGTACGTATCACTAGTGTTACACCAGAAGTGCTACATATATGTACGTATCACCAGTGTTACACTAGAAGTGCTACATATATGTACGTATCACCAGTGTTACACTAGAAGTGCTACATATATGTACGTATCGCCAGTGTTACACTAGAAGTGCTACATATATGTACGTATCAGGGCTTTGCTCTCAGCTCAGGGTTAAGCCACCTGTACTGGCCAGGTTTGGACTAGGTTGTTGTGTGGAAGGCATCCATACCAAGCGAGCTAGATCACAGTATAGCCAGCTGGGTACATAACAATGGCTTCCCTGTCACGCAATATGAAATATTGAATTTTTGAAAATGTTTAAATGTCAGTACCTTAAATTCCGGTATAAATTATAGCACTGCTATACCTAGTCCCTCTAAA
The DNA here is from genome assembly GCF_036320965.1 of Panulirus ornatus. NCBI lineage: Eukaryota > Metazoa > Arthropoda > Malacostraca > Decapoda > Palinuridae > Panulirus > Panulirus ornatus. The sequence continues at coordinate 6,554,542 of NC_092276.1, forward strand.
TTCCAATATAAATTATAGCACTGCTATACGTAGTACCCTTCTGCTGCGAGTCATTATTACATGTTGTAGTCTCAGACATTATAATCAGGTTGGTACATATCGAAGACTTCTATATTGTTCTTTAAGATTAAACCGCTTGCATACTTCTTGTTTGCAACATGAAGCCTAGCTACCTACTTACTATGGCCTGCACTATAATCAGACATATCCTCTGCACTTGCAATGTACTTAACCATAGCCGTGATGCACATTTTCTGTGCTCCCGTCTTGCTGCACTGACTTTGTACATGATGATAAACTACTGTAAGTGTTCTCATGTTGTTCAGATTCAGCGAATTTTCCACTTCCCGCCAAATTGGAGGTAGAAGGATGGAGTGAAAAAGATTTTGAGGGATCGGGGCCTGAACATACAGGAGGGTGAAAGGCGTGCAAGGAATAGAGTGAATTGGAAAGATATGGTATACCGGGGTCGACGTGCTGTCAATAGATTGAACCAGGGCATGTGAAGTGTCTGGGGTAAACCACTGAAAGTTTTGTGGGGCCTGGATGTGGAAAGGGAGCTGTGGTTTCGGTACATTACACATGACAACTAGAGACTGAGTGTGAACGAATGTGGCTTTTTTTTTGTTTTTTCCTAGCGTTGCCTCGCGGGGGGAAGCTATTTCATGTGCGGTGGGGTGGCGACGGGAATGGATGAAGGCAGCAAGTATGAATATGTACATGTATATATTGTTCTTCCTCATTATGTTTATCTGAAATGAAGAGTTTTACTTTAATGTCTCTTCTAGTAAGACAGGAGACAGTTGGCTCACTATTTCCACCCACGACAACTAACAGTAGTGGAACATATGTTCACTTCTAATTATTGTTTATTTTGATAATTCCTTCGTTTAGTTTACCGATAATGTAGGTTATTTCTTGTTGGAGTTTTTATTTATTGTAGTAATTGCTAACTCTGCATGTGTTTTCTGAATCTGGGTTATTTGGTTCAGTGATCTAGTTATCTGCATTCCTACAAACAGTTGCTTGTCCTGAAGTTACTACTGTGAAAGGTTTAGCTTGACATAAGTATATACATATTGGCAGCAATTATTGCCATCATTTGAGATTGGTTTAACTCGGTCACATGTCCACAGGAACTTTTGAGAATACAGGTTAAATGTGGCCAGCCAGTCAGACTTATTTCATGATACAGCCCTAAGTAATGATGATAATAATTGCGAGTCATATTACCCCTAAAATCTAGGCTATGTACTGTGTTGATGTTTATCCAGAGTTAACATCTTAGTGACACACATAACAGACTCCATTATAGCCTTGTATGACAGTCCGTCCAGCCCCAGTACCTGAATGCAACCTCCCGCTTGCAAGCGCCACAAAAACTTGATTGTACAAAAAGCGGCAACAAAGTAAAAAGAACACGCCTAACCTGGAATCAAAGGTCATGCTCCTATCACATTCGTAGTTGCAGGAAAAAGAAAACATTGGTGCTAAGTCTGTGTCAACTTTCTCTGACCTTGCAGACAGTACTCATCTATTTTTTTTTTCAAAATTGCATACGATGCCTTTATGAGTTGCTGCAGAAGGAAAAAAATATTAAGGCAACGGAGAAGGAAGTAACCATTTTGTACCCGAATAGAGTGGCATTCTTAAAGTTTGCAGGAGGTAAGATTTGCACGAGCTAACGTTTCCAGGAACAAACGATTCCAGGATGGTATCCAGGACCAAACATACCCTCTAGCTGACGTATCCAGGAGCCAACGATTGTTGGTGCTAAAGTTTCCAGGAGCTAATGTTCCCAGGAGATAAAGCTGCACTGAAGCGAGCTTGCGTTTCTAGGAGGTACGTTTTCAGGAGCAAATATGTCCAGTCACTAACGTATCCAGGAACTAATGTTTTCTGTAGTTAACGTTCCTAGGAGCTAATTTTTCTAGGAGCTAAGGTTTCCAGGAATTAATGTTTCCAGGAACTAGAAGACAAGGTTTCTAAGTGGTATGGTTTCCAAGAGTTGGTAGGATGACCCGCTATTGGCGAGAGTCCTCAGCTCTCAATGCCCGAGAGTTGCTGATCAACTTTTTGCTTAGATGAACGAGGGCTGACTAAGATATATCCATGTGAGTAATATGAAGATCGTTTTACGAATTTCAAGCAAAGTTGAACTTTCCTTTCGTAATCTATTTGAGGTTTGTGTAGATGATGACGAAAGCCAAACCTCATCAGTTTAACTTCATGTTGATACAAAAGGTTATACCTTTCCATGTAGAAACAGATCTACATATATATATATATATATATATATATATATATATATATATATATATATATATATATATATATATATATATATAACCAGTATTTCTTTTCTATACTTGTATCTGATTATCGTACGTTTGCTTGATTTTATATGACTTTATCATAAGTGTACGTAGCTCTCTGTTTTGGTCTTTCCTTTTCCTTCTGCCTCACCCATCTGTGTATTTCACCCTCCATTACGCTTCATTTTCTTAATATCTCGATAGGCTTATTGTGTATTCTAAAGCTTAGTCTTGTTTTGTTTATATATACTTGGAGGTAGATATTTTAAAGCTTAGTCTTGTTTTGTTTATATATTTGGAAGTAGATGTTTAAAGCTGTCGTGTTTTCTTGATATATTTGGAAGTAGATATTTTTTCGTGTCCTTATTCCGTTCTCCTTGCATTTTCTTCGTCCGTCCATTTTCCTATCATCTTATCTTTTTTAATGAAACAAAAACTTAGTTTTGTTATGAATGTGAGCAAGAGTGAGCGTTGCCTTTCCGAGTAGTAAGTAGTGGCGTGTCTTGCCACACCCTGTGCTTGCCTCAGGGCTGTGAACAAGAAAATAGGAGTTAAAATATCACCTTTGTCATCACTTGCTTGACCCAACACACAGAATAGTTCAGTAGGAAACGTGGTGTCGGCACTGCTTACATACACTGGTTCTCTCCCACAAGTGAAGTCGAGAAGACTGAACTTAGTACTGGGTAGGGTAGTGCACTTAGCCCCTCCTTGTTAAGTGTATTCATTTATGTCCTTCTTGTACCCATGTCCAAGATTATCCAAGATGTTCTGTACTGATCTTTACTGTGTCTCATCACGTTATTATCGTGTCTCTGTCTACATGAATTAGCTATATAGGTTTCTGTTCTCCGGCTGAGAACCTCATCACGCACCATCAGGCTCTCCGTTACCTATGTATGTTATCATCACATTATATAATGTTTCTGATCATCCTACGTAGGCACGATTGGGACATATTTTGGTGTGTGCCATTTAATATGCCATTCAGAAGTACTTAACCTTGTATGTGAAATGTGAAAGGCTCCGGCTTGTCCTCTTGGTTCAGAGTATCGTCAGTAGACGGACGCTTCTCTGAAAGAGAGTGTGTGTGGCAGGTTTTGAAGTGAATAATGGAAGACTTGAATATTGTGAGAATGTACCGTTATCATGGCTTGACACAGTCCGCACTGTGACCTCACTCTTATACACTTAGTTTATGAAGATAATTTGGTGAGGACAAGAGAGTTAAAGAAAATATATATGGAATATTAGAATTATATTAGCACGTGTGACGTCACATTCTAACATTAAAGACAATTCAAAAGATTTCAAATCATAATGGAAAGTGAAGCCAGTTGTGTGTGGCAGTGAATGTCACTAACATGTCGTGATTACATCTATGAACACATTTTAAATATTCTTTATAAAATGAGTCAATATATTGTTCATGCTGAGATCTTAGTATGATAATCCAGTAATCAAGGGTAATAATGTTAACCTAATTCGTTCTGATGTTGTGGAAGTTTGCTTGCCAGTTTGTTACAGTTTGTAATACCACCATTCATAACCAACTGGTCTCATCACTCTAGCTTATGGCACCCAACCTTTATCTCAAGACTAGAGACGGCCACAGTATATGTACACTATACTTCACCACCACTTTCCTTGAGTTAGAGCTAAGTAATCTTACTACATAATGGATGTCATCCACATACTACCTTGACAACATCCCTACTGGCATTGTGCAAACAATATCTCACACTTTCATGAGTGACCTACGTCATCGTAGCTGAAGGTCTGCGTCAGGATCACGTCTCCATCTGTAGAGGTACAAGTCCTGTGTAATGTCCTCCAGCAGATAATCTCGTGGTAGATCGTCACGTCTCCTGTCGTCTGGGTTTCCTACGTACGTTCACGTGCAGGATATCTGCAGGCAAAGTGAACATCAAAGGTTGATGTATTTTTGAGTGTTGGCGCGCGACTCCGACGAACGCCTAATATCCTCACGTCATTTTTCCTGGATGCACGACTCCGACGGACGCCCGGTACGCTCACGTCAAGTTGTGGTGCGGCCTAACGCAGACACGGCACATGAAACAACTGATTTTCTTGAGGCAGAAGAGCCAATACTTTATAGCACGTCCTCGGGAACGCCACAGTCTTCGTCCCCCTCACTTCACTATGCATGACATTTGAACTGTGGTCATCTTGGCCACCACATTACGTGATTACGTCTTTTCTTGATGGCATGTCTGGTGCCAGTACCGGAGATCCACTGATACTCTACATGCTCATTGGCACTCCCGAAGGTCCAGTAGCACTCTTAGATCCAGTGGCTTTCCTGCAAGTCACGTTACACTTTCAGCGGCCGGACAAAAGTCTCTAACCTTCCGTGGCATTCCTCTAGGTCCTGTGGTACTTCCACAGACGAAGTGGGACTCCCAGAGGTCTGTTAGTACTACCAGAGGTCTGGTAGTGCTCCCAGAGGTCTGGTAGTACTCCCAGAGGTCTGGTAGTACTCCCAGAGGTCTGGTAGTACTCCCAGAGGTCTGTTAGTACTACCAGAGGTCTGTTAGTACTACCAGAGGTCTGGTAGTGCTCCCAGAGGTCTGTTAGTACTACCAGAGGTCTGGTAGTACTCCCAGAGGTCTGGTAGTACTCCCAGAGGTCTGGTAGTACTCCCAGAGGTCTGTTAGTACTACCAGAGGTCTGTTAGTACTACCAGAGGTCTGGTAGTGCTACCAGAGGTCTGGTAGTACTCCCAGAGGTCTGTTAGTACTACCAGAGGTCTGGTAGTGCTCCCAGAGGTCTGTTAGTACTACCAGAGGTCTGGTAGTACTCCCAGAGGTCTGTTAGTACTACCAGAGGTCTGGTAGTACTCCCAGAGGTCTGTTAGTACTACCAGAGGTCTGGTAGTACTCCCAGAGGTCTGGTAGTACTCCCAGAGGTCTGGTAGTACTACCAGAGGTCTGGTAGTACTACCAGAGGTCTGGTAGTACTCCCAGAGGTCTGGTAGTACTACCAGAGGTCTGGTAGTACTCCCAGAGGTCTGGTAGTACTCCCAGAGGTCTGGTAGTACTCCCAGAGGTCTGGTAGTACTCCCAGAGGTCTGGTAGTACTACCAGATGTCTGGTAGTACTCCCAGAGGTCTGGTAGTACTACCAGAGGGTAGCAGTCATCGTAGGCCTCGCTGGATGGCTTATCATGCTCTCTCAGACGGCTTGATTTTTACATGATTACCATTTTTTTTTCTTACGTGGAACTGTTTTATGTTTTCTCTGAGATGTATTTGTACTTGCTCTATACATGTTTTCCACTTCTTGGTAGTGCATGACATATCTAAGGCTTTTGACACGGTGTGGCATCGAAGTCTCATCTCCAAGCTCACCTGTTTAGGTTTCCCTTCCTCACGTTGCTCCCTTATATCTAGCTTCCTCTCCGGCCGATCTATGTCTATGGTTGTTGATGCATCACCCTCTCCCTTTTTACCATCAACAGCAGTGTCTCTCAAGGTTCTGTCCCATCCCCTTCACTTTTTTTTCCTTTTTTTTTTTTTCAAAGATTTCCTCTCCTTCACAATGATCCGATGCACCTCAGCACTGCATTCATCTACATCCTTCAGTTCCACTCCCTCTGCTCTTACTCGATCTACCTCTCGGTCTTGACACAGCTTCCTCAATAAACTCAGACTTGGACAGGATATCTCAGAAGGGTAGACAAAATCTTGTTAATTTTGATGCCTCCAAGACCCAGTTTCTACCCATCTTTCTATTGAAAACTCCTCACAACTTTCGTCTCTCCTTTGACGGTTCTGTAATTTCACCTCTTTACTCGTTGAACATACTTGTTATTACTGTAATATGCACTCTCTTGGAAACCTCACATTACAGGAATTGCTAAGTCCGCCTCTGAGAAGCTGGTGTCCTGTTTAGATGTGGAAACTTCTCTTCTGAACAGCTGCTCCGCTTATACAAGGGATTGATTCGTTCTTGTATGGTGTACTGCTCTCACATCTGGGGTGGTTCTAGCTCTGTATCTTTACTTGGAAGAGTTGAGTCGAAAGCGGTGCGACTTATAAACTGTTCCAGGCTAACTTCCAAAATTGACCCCCTTCCCCTATAAGTATTACTTTGGTTTTTGCTCCCGAGAGCTGGCTGCTTGTGTGCCCACACAACTAGCTAACCACACAATACTCGGCAAGCTTCTGTGTCACATGATTATTGTGTGGCCATCAACAACTCAAGGGTAGGCTGTTTTGACAGCTGCCTCTTTCCCTACATGTCGAAGCTTTGGAACTCTGTACCTTCTCATGTCTTTCCCAAAAACTATGACCTGCCGCACATTTCAAAAGACCGTTTTTTCATCTTTCCCAAAATTGGTCAGTACTATCTCTTGTTTTAGTATTATTATTTTTTTCATTTTCATAATTCTCTCCTTATTTCAATTAAGGCTCGGCCTTGATGTGGACTTCTGTCTGTGACTGGAGCCTTAAACAAATCATTCTGGACTCCTATGTTTTTGTTTCATATCTTTGATTATATTCCTAAGTATTGTTGGAGACTCAGCAATGTTATTTTCCTTGTTTAGAAATTTTTAGGTCCTTAGTATTGTGATGAATACATACTTCTATTATTCTGTAGTGAAGATGTCAGTAACTATGAACAATATGTCAGCAAACCATTAGGTAATAAATCAAAGTATTTATATCATTTAGAAATTAAGATGTCAGTAATGTGAATCATAACTCAATCTACATTATATTATTTTGTAGTGAAGATGTCAGTAATGTGAATCATAACTCAATCAATCTACATTATATTATTCTGTAGTGAAGATGTCAGTAAATAATTTCACGTCGTTAAAATCCTCTAATTCTTTATCTTTTGTCTGTCTCTCGTGTCATGAGTATGTTAATGTTGGTGTTAGGTAGACGTTTACCCATGAAGAACATATGTTAATGTTGTTGGTCATTAGTAAGTGTTTAACCCATGAAGAACATATGTTAATGTTGTTGGTCATTAGTAAGTGTTTAACCCATGAAGAACATATGTTAATGTTGTTGGTCATTAGTAAGTGTTTAACCCATGAAGAACATAATACAAATGAACGGTGAACGCAACCAATTATTACATGCAAACTATTGAGATGTGTATAGTTAAACACGAGCGTGGTTCGGTTCTGATGGTAACAAATGAATGTTGATACACTCTTAGTTGTGTACATGTACACACGTACATTTGTTCTTGTCTAACGACTGATCCATTAACAAAGTTAGACTATCATGGTCACAACCACATTTGAAGATGCTGATGATACGACTGAGAACTGGTTGGGAATAAGTTAAGAGTGTGACCCCCAGCGTGTCTTCCTTAACTTGTGTGTTTACGTCATTATGTATGTATGGGTGATGAGGAAGTGTTTACGTCATTATGTATGTATGGGTGAGGAGGAAGTGTTTACGTCATTATGTATGTATGGGTGAGGAGGAAGTGTTTACGTCATTATGTATGTATGGGTGAGGAGGAAGTGTTTACGTCATTATGTATGTATGGGTGAGGAGGAAGTGTTTACGTCATTATGTATGTATGGGTGAGGAGGAAGTGTTTACGTCATTATGTATGTATGGGTGAGGAGGAAGTGTGTCGTCATTATGTATGTATGGGTGAGGAGGAAGTGTGTCGTCATTATGTATGTATGGGTGAGGAGGAAGTGTTTACGTCATTATGTATGTATGGGTGAGGAGGAAGTGTTTACGTCATTATGTATGTATGGGTGAGGAGGAAGTGTGTCGTCATGATGATCACGTACAGTAAAAGGTTTCCTCCTGCCCTCACTATAGTGGAGTGGTTGGCTTCCCGGTACTGGCTGATAATGTTGGATTGCTTTATGAGAGTAACAAGTGTGGTGTTCCCTTGTCTTATGTTTAGCTTGTTGTGTAAGTATTAAACAATCTGTGAGGGAGTTCACTTTACAGACACAACACCTTAAGCTCTGCAGACCACATCGTCCTGCAGAGCTTGTAAAGCTGGACTACTGCCAACATGAACCAGATTAAGACTGTAGTCACGTACATTGCTCTAGCTTTCAAGTGGGTCCCACTGTCTTATGTAGGCTGGCTGGAACCCCATTGTGTATCAGTGTCACTCTGGACAAACTGCAGGAGACACGTCATCCAGTCCCTCAGCCATCGTCCCCCACTTTCTCCATAGACTCAAGACACTTGAAGTACCTGCGCTTGATCTCACCAACATCTACACCACTTTCACTCTTGACCAACTCGTGTATGTCTTCCTTGCCTGGTCTTCCTCCTTATCTACCACACAAAAAAGGCAACTACAAAAGGTGCACATAAGGGCATGCAACACCATCATCATCCATCCCTCTTACGTACACACTGGACCTCCCAACTCACTCTCTAACCATCATCCTTTTGGGATGGCCCTGCTGGGATGGTGCTGCTGGGATGGTGCTGCTGGGATGGTGCTGCTGGGATGGCCCTGCTGGGATGGTGCTGCTGAGATGGTGCTGCTGGGATGGTGCTGCTGGGATGGTGCTGTTAGGATGGTGCTGTTGGGATGGTGCTGCTGGGATGGTGCTGCTGGGATGGTGCTGCTGGGATGGTGCTGTTGGGATGGTGCTGCTGAGATGGTCCTGTTGGGATGGTGCTGCTGGGATGGTGCTGCTGGGATGGTCCTGTTGGGATGGTGCTGCTGGGATGGTGCTGCTGGGATGGTCCTGTTGGGATGGTGCTGCTGAGATGGTCCTGTTGGGATGGTGCTGCTGGGATGGTGCTGTTGGGATGGTGCTGCTGGGATGGTGCTGCTGGGATGGTGCTGTTGGGATGGTGCTGTTGGGATGGTCCTGCTGGGATGGTGCTGTTGGGATGGTGCTGCTGGGATGGTGCTGTTGGGATGGTGCTGCTGGGATGGTGCTGCTGGGATGGTGCTGCTGGGATGGTGCTGCTGGGATGGTGCTGTTGGGATGGTGCTGCTGGGATGGTCCTGTTGGGATGGTGCTGCTGGGATGGTGCTGTTGGGATGGTGCTGCTGGGATGGTGCTGCTGGGATGGTGCTGTTGGGATGGTGCTGCTGGGATGGTGCTGCTGGGATGGTGCTGTTGGGATGGTGCTGTTGGGATGGTGCTGCTGGGATGGTGCTGCTGGGATGGTGCTGCTGGGATGGTGCTGCTGGGATGGTGCTGCTGGATGGCCTGCTGGATGGTGCTGCTGGGATGGTGCTGTTGGGATGGTGCTGGATGGTGCTGCTGGGATGGTGCTGTTGGGATGGTGCTGCTGGGATGGTGCTGCTGGGATGGTGCTGTTGGGATGGTGCTGGGATGGTGCTGCTGGGATGGTGCCTGCTGGGATGGTGCTGCTGGGATGGTGCCTGCTGGGATGGTGCTGCTGGATGGTGCTGATGGGATGGTGCTGTTGGGATGGTGCTGCTGGGATGGTGCTGTTGGGATGGTGCTGCTGGGATGGTGCTGCTGGGATGGTGCTGTTGGGATGGTGCTGCTGGGATGGTGCTGCTGGGATGGTGCTGCTGGGATGGCCCTGCTGGGATGGTGCTGCTGGGATGGCCCTGCTGGGATGGTGCTGCTGGGATGGTGCTGCTGGGATGGTGCTGCTGGGATGGTGCTGCTGGGATGGTGCTGCTGGGATGGTGCTGCTGGGATGGTGCTGCTGGGATGGTGCTGTTGGGATGGTGCTGCTGGGATGGTGCTGTTGGGATGGTGATGTGGGATGGCTGGATGGGATGGTGCTGTTGGGATGGTGATGCTGGGATGGTGCTGCTGGGATGGTGCTGTTGGGATGGTGCTGCTGGGATGGTGCTGCTGGGATGGTGCTGCTGGGATGGTGCTGCTGGGATGGTGCTGCTGGGATGGTGCTGCTGGATGGCTGCTGGGATGGCCTGCTGGGATGGTGCTGCTGGGATGGTGCTGCTGGGATGGCCCTGCTGGGATGGTGCTGCTGGGATGGTGCTGCTGGGATGGTGCTGCTGGGATGGTGCTGCTGGGATGGTGCTGCTGGGATGGTGCTGCTGGGATGGTGCTGCTGGGATGGTGCTGCTGGGATGGTGCTGTTGGGATGGTGCTGCTGGGATGGTGCTGCTGGGATGGTGCTGCTGGGATGGTGCTGCTGGGATGGTGCTGCTGGGATGGTGCTGCTGGGATGGTGCTGCTGAGATGGTGCTGCTTGGGATGGTGCTGTTGGGATGGTGCTGCTGGGATGGTGCTGCTGGGATGGTGCTGTTGGGATGGTGCTGCTGGGATGGTGCTGCTGGGATGGTGCTGTTGGGATGGTGCTGCTGGGATGGTGCTGCTGGGATGGTGCTGTTGGGATGGTGCTGCTGAGATGGTGCTGCTGGGATGGTGCTGCTGAGATGGTGCTGCTGAGATGGTGCTGCTGGGATGGTGCTGCTGGGATGGTGCTGCTGAGATGGTGCTGCTGGGATGGTGCTGCTGGGATGGTGCTGCTGAGATGGTGCTGCTGGGATGGTGCTGTTGGGATGGTGCTGTTGGGATGGCCCTGCTGGGATGGTGCTGCTGGGATGGTGCTGCTGGGATGGTGCTGCTGGGATGGTGCTGCTGAGATGGTGCTGCTGGGATGGCCCTGCTGGGATGGTGCTGCTGGGATGGTGCTGCTGGGATGGTGCTGCTGAGATGGTGCTGCTGGGATGGTGCTGCTGGGATGGCCCTGCTGGGATGGCCCTGCTGAGATGGTGCTGCTGGGATGGTGCTGCTGGGATGGTGCTGCTGAGAGACAGATAATTAAGATAGTAAGTGTAGCAGGCAAGAGGTGGTCAGCCACACCGGCTGCAGGGGTAGCGCGTCGCCTACTGTACATCACAGCACAACTGGGAGCCACACACCCTCACCCAGGAGTTCTCCTACGTTATTTGGTGTACAATGTTATATGTGAGAGAGAGAGAGAGAGAGAGAGAGAGAGAGAGAGAGAGAGAGAGAGAGAGAGAGAGAGAGAGAGAGAGAGACTTTGTGGAATGAAGGCAGCAGCCCACTTGACACTTAACAGTCATTTAAGTGTTGCTCCAGTGGGCAGGTGTGAGTAATGGTTGAGATAGCGAGGCGAGTAGTGGTGGTGTGGCCAGGCCTGGGGCTTGAAGTAGCGAGATATGAGAGGGACAGACGTGTCACCTGATGATGGTGTGTAACATGAGCAGACGACCGCGGCTACTGACACACTTGCTTCATAGTCATCGACTTTGATCGATGCTTGAGAGTGTGGAGGTGATGGTGAATGTGGACACGTCTTCACAGGTGCCACTATACACACACACACACACACACACACACACACACACACACACACACACACATTACGTCACTTACCCACCAGGTCCTCTTCATTTCTTGGACAACTCTGTTATATATTAGGAAACTTATTTTCTTATTTTTGCATTTTTCTGTTCGTATTTTACGTATGATATATTCTTCTATAACTTAGCCATTGTGAAAATATGAATAAATGATCGTTCATTTTTCATAAACTGGAGATTATCGAAGACATATAACACTCCGCAGCCATTGCTGTCTTGCTGAAGCTGTGGGTGTGGGTCTGCTGTGCTGGGGTGAGCTGTGGGTGTGGGTCTGCTGTGCTGGGGTGAGCTGTGGGTGTGGGTCTGCTGTGCTAGGGTGAGCTGTGGGTGTGGGTCTGCTGTGCTGGGGTGAGCTGTGGGTGTGGGTCTGCTGTGCTGGGTTGAGCTGTGGGTGTGGGTCTGCTGTGCTGGGGTGAGCTGTGGGTGTGGGTCTGCTGTGCTGGGGTGAGCTGTGGGTGTGGGTCTGCTGTGCTGGGGTGAGCTGTGGGTGTGGGTCTGCTGTGCTGGGGTGAGCTGTGGGTGTGGGTCTGCTGTGCTGGGGTGAGCTGTGGGTGTGGGTCTGCTGTGCTGGGGTGAGCTGTGGGTGTGGGTCTGCTGTGCTGGGGTGAGCTGTGGTGTTGGGTCTGCTGTGCTAGGGTGAGCTGTGGGTGTGGGTCTGCTGTGCTAGGGTGAGCTGTGGGTGTGGGTCTGCTGTGCTAGGGTGAGCTGTGAGTGTTGGGTCTGCTATGCTAGTGACCCAGCATGTACTACGATGATGACGTAACCCAGCATGTACTACGATGATGACGTAACCCAGCTTGTACTACGATGATGACGTAACCCAGCTTGTACTACGATGATGACGTAACCCAGCTTGTACTACGATGTTGACGTAACCCAGCTTGTACTACGATGTTGACGTAACCCAGCTTGTACTACGATGTTGACGTAACCCAGCTTGTGCTACGATGTTGACGTAACCCAGCTTGTACTACGATGTTGACGTAACCCAGCTTGTACTACGATGATGACGTAATCCAGCATGTACTACGATGATGACGTAACCCAGCTTGTACTACGATGATGACGTAACCCAGCTTGTACTACGATGATGACGTAACCCAGCTTGTACTACGATGATGACGTAACCCAGCTTGTACTACGATGTTGACGTAACCCAGCTTGTACTACGATGTTGACGTAACCCAGCTTGTGCTACGATGTTGACGTAACCCAGCTTGTACTACGATGTTGACGTAACCCAGCTTGTACTACGATGTTGACGTAACCCAGCTTGTGCTACGATGTTGACGTAACCCAGCTTGTACTACGAGGTTGACGTAACCCAGCTTGTACTACGAGGTTGACGTAACCCAGCTTGTACTACGATGTTGACGTAACCCAGCTTGTACTACGAGGTTGACGTAACCCAGCTTGTACTACGAGGTTGACGTAACCCAGCTTGTACTACGAGGTTGACGTAACCCAGCTTGTACTACGAGGTTGACGTAACCCAGCTTGTACTACGAGGTTGACGTAACCCAGCTTGTACTACGATGTTGACGTAACCCAGCTTGTACTACGAGGTTGACGTAACCCAGCTTGTACTACGATGTTGACGTAACCCAGCTTGTACTACGAGGTTGACGTAACCCAGCTTGTACTACGAGGTTGACGTAACCCAGCTTGTACTACGATGTTGACGTAACCCAGCTTGTACTACGAGGTTGACGTAACCCAGCTTGTACTACGATGTTGACGTAACCCAGCTTGTACTACGAGGTTGACGTAACCCAGCTTGTACTACGATGTTGACGTAACCCAGCTTGTACTACGAGGTTGACGTAACCCAGCTTGTACTACGATGTTGACGTAACCCAGCTTGTACTACGAGGTTGACGTAACCCAGCTTGTACTACGAGGTTGACGTAACCCAGCTTGTACTACGAGGTTGACGTAACCCAGCTTGTACTACGATGTTGACATAACCCAGCTTGTACTACGAGGTTGACGTAACCCAGCTTGTACTACGAGGTTGACGTAACCCAGCTTGTACTACGAGGTTGACGTAACCCAGCTTGTACTACGAGGTTGACGTAACCCAGCTTGTACTACGAGGTTGACGTAACCCAGCTTGTACTACGAAAGTTTGATGTTTTACTGGATGACACATGTAACGCCAGCAGGATCTTGTCATCCATAATGCACAAAGCCAGGAGCGGCAGGATGAGTGTAATGTTCTTTGTGGCTTGTCAACTTGCCCTGCCACAGGTGAAGCTTTGCTATTGTGAGTGTCCATCTTACCTTCCAGTCCCTCACCCGTGGCGTTCCACGGGGGAGAGTTGGGACCTCAAGTGTTCTCTCAATCTTGTAAACTATAGCCTGAGGGACATGTCTTTGTTCGGTGGACGACTCAGCCAATCTTAATAACGTTGTCAACACCTTTCTCAACTACAGTGTATTTCCAAACGCCCTTAACACAAAACTGGGTCTCTGCAACCACATGGCCCTCAGCCACAACAAGACTGTGGTCAAGCATATAAATCATGCCTCCAACTACGTCCTACTTTCTATTATGTAAGTTGATCATATGTCCTCACAGGTCATCGAGAACTGCCACGTTAGGTATAAAACTTGGTCAGGAGGAACATTTCTGCTCCATCATCATCACCAGTGTTCTCTATGTCCGTCTTCGACTCAGGACACTTGGACTCCCTGTTGCTGAACGGGAAAACATCTACACAGTCTTTCATGGTTGTCAGGCTCACATGTACCTTCCTCGCCTGATCCTCTCTCTCCACTACACACACAACAGGGGTAACTAGACAACGCCCATAAGAGGGTCTGTTCAGTCTCTGTTGTACAACCAGTCAACGGCCACTCTGCTCAGTAAGCAACATGACCTCAATCTTAGCGGTATGAGCTACCAAGAGTAGAGAGTAGTTGTCGTTATGACCATTGGAAAGAAAGAATATATTGAGAGGTGTATGAGTCTCCCCTCCCCTGCTACTACCATCTCATTCATTATGATCATCATTCATAATATGTTATCGTGTCTTGACCCAGCCTTCTGATCCTCACTTTGTCTCTGTAAGTCAAAAAGCATTTGTGTATCTCCCACTTTTTGTAGTTTCCCTCTCATGTTTTTCCATCTCTTTATATATTTACAGCCGTTGCTTCCACTGAATTTAGTAAACAATAATGATTATTTCTATTACACACACACACACACACACACACACACACACACACACACACACACACACACACACGTCGAACGTAATTCCATGTGATTCAGTGGTTAAGATACGTTAATCTCATCCATGAAGCCCGTGTTCGAATGTCGGTACAGGAAATTTTCTGTTAGTTGAAGAGATGGAGAGACACAAGTGTGTGTGTGTGTGTGTGTGTGTGTGTGTGTGTGTAGTGTAGTGTGCACGTAGGTAGGTAGGTACCAGCCTGTGTACCTCCTTGATTGGTTGTTGGCTGTGTTAAGGTCCTGGTGTACCTACGTAGTGTCTTGCGTCACTTGAGTTCTGGTCCAGATTCACGTCACTCCTCATTGTCACAGTTGAGCATCACTTCTTATCACACAAACTACATGTAATCTTTACATACAGCTGCAGCTCCTGTATCATCATCATCATCACGGTACTTCTACGTACCCACACACTCCTTGTATCAGCAGTGGAGGTCCTTTTCTAGCCACAGCATGAGTTCCAGTTCCTGTGGTTGGGGAAGGAGTTACTCCATTTCTAACTACTGCATGAGTTGCAGTTCGTTTAACAGGAGCAGCACCTTAGTTTTGAGTGATATGTTGTCCACCATAATAAGGAGGAACAGTAAGATGACAACTGTTCCACATGAGAGGCTTGTCCTTCTGAAAGACAAGGTGGGAAACATGTGAGCCGTAAGGTACGTACATATATGCCCCGTTCACTGATAACTCACATGTTTCAATCAATTTAAAAGTGAAGGAAGCTGTCTTATGCCATTTGGAAATACCTTAGAAATGTATTTAGAAAGTACAGCAAGAAGTTCACCGCAAAAACTTTCTCCACACTGGAGGTGGAGCTGGGTAAGGCGCGTTGCTTGGCTAAACATTTCCTGGTGTGCTTGCCAGACAGCCTCTTCCAGCCCGGGCGAGCCTCGGTCGCGCTATAATTGTCTGGCGTCCAGTTCTTGCGACAGTCTTGCGCCCCTGGAATATAGGTAATCGAACCTAAGTTGCGAAATTGGTTTTGGGCGTATGCGTGGACCACGTAGCCAGATACAGGTGGAGTGAAAGTACAACGCAAGGAGGAAAATGTGTCGGGTATTCCCCTTCAGGATCAGAAAGCCATGATTGGCCAGCTTGGTTCCTCAGGTGAGACCAATGGTGTCCTGTGATACTGTCCTGAGCAAATATCAGTTTATATATATATATATATATATATATATATATATATATATATATATATATATATATATATATATATATATATTCCTATGAGTTCACGGGGAAAATGAAACACATTTTCCCCGTGGACTCATAAGAATATACCTGATCACGCGCAAAATTGTGATCCTTTCCAATATATATATATATATATATATATATATATATATATATATATATATATATATATA